>NC_081139.1:29713632-29796132 GCF_958295425.1 Solea solea
ACACAACAGACACCGACACAACAGACACCAACACAACAGACACCAATGGCCAACAACACAACAGACAACAACACAACAGACAGCAACACAACAGATAGCAACACAACAGTCAACAACACAACAGACAGAACCACAACAGACAGCAACCCAACAGACAACAACACAACAGACACCAACACAACATACACCAATGGACAACAACACAACAGACACCAACACAACAGACATCAACACAACATACACCAATGGCCAACAACACAACAGACAGCAACACAACAGAGAACAACACAACATACACCAACACAACAGACAACAACACAGCAGACACCAACAAAACAGACAACAACACACAAAACACACCAACACAACAGAGAACAACACAACAGAGAACAACACAACAGACACCAACACAACAGACAACAACATAACAGAGAACTACACAACAGACACCAACAAAACAGAAAACAACACACAACAAACACCAACACAACAGACACCAACCCCACCACAAACAACACAACAGACAACAACAACAACAACACAACAAACACCACACAACAACACAACAAACAGCAACACAACAACAACAAACACCAACACAACAGACACCAACACAACATACACCAATGGACAACAACACAACAGACACCGACACAACAGACAACAACACAACAGAGAACAACACAACATACAACAACACAACAGAGAACAACACAACAGAGAACAACACAACAGACACCAACAACACACAACAAACACCAACACAACATACAACAACACAACAGAGAACAACACAACAGACACCAACACAACAGACAACAACATAACAGAGAACAACACAACAGACACCAACACAACAGACAACAACACAATAACAACACACACCAAACCCCAACACATCAGACACCAACACAACAACAAACAATACAACAGACAACAACACAACAACAACACACAACAGACACCAATGGACAACAATACAAGAGACAGACGAGAAGACAAATGTTTGTACCCAAGTAAGATACGTAGATACAAACAATGACGTGACACAACAGACAACAAACAAGAGACAACAATGGAGGACGTCCAGCAGCTGTTTGTCTCAACAAGACAAAGTCAGTCTTTGATGAGAACAGACTGAGGCCTTCGCCTCGACGTCCATGGGATATTTGCACCGATCGCAAGGGAGTGACATTTTTCTGTGGTGGGTGGAGCCGGTCTAGCTCCGCCCTGATCTCACGGTACTATTTTTCTCTGGTACACTAATGAATGGATGCCAAAAATGGAACGTAGGGGCTGGTTATTTTGATACTATTCCTCATGAAAATACTTACCAAACTGAACAGTTCCACCTTATGGAAACATGGCATAAGCCTCACCAATGGTGCACAAGGGATGGTGGTGCATAACCTCAGAAAATTCCATTCACACTTATTGCATTGGTCTCTATTAGTGTTTCACTGCTGACCCTTTGGTTCTTTGTCAAGCAAAACAAACACAATCTGTAAGGGACAATCAATAATACTGTGCCTGTCTCAATAATGAAGAATGAACCTATTGTGAGCACTGGGACAAACACTGGTCCACTACAGGCTGCATTCATTACAGCACACTTATCAAAGTCATTCAGACTTATTTCAGGGACTCCATGACGGATAAACATGTGTTTGCAGTGTGTGAGGGATCAGGTGAAACATGGAACGACCTGCGTGTGTCTGTTCTTGTTACCTTTCAGGACCTTTTCTGTCATAAACACTGACCTTGTCAGGACCAGTAGTCCTCATGGAGATCAAAACCTGGTCCTAATGAGGCAAAATCTAATTTCTAAAAAAAAAAAAAACCTTAAGTTTGGGACTAAGATTTAAATTGTGGTTAGGTTGAAGTTCAGGTTAGTCATTAACTGGTTATGGTTAAGGTTAGTGATGATGCTTTGGTTAGTCTGCCCAAATGAATGGAAGTCAATGCAGAGTCCTTAGAAGGACACCTCTGCAAACCTGTGTGTGTGTGTGTGTATGTGTGAGAGATGCAGGGTCACTGGGTCATGGTGCGAGTCCTGTTCCAACAAAACCGCGTCTGTGTCCTCCACCTTCAATAAATAGAGACAGTCATTCATACATACCACCCATCCATCAGAGAGAGAGAGAGACATAGAGAGACGGAGAGAGAGAGACAGAGAGAGACGGAGAGAGAGAGAGAGAGCTAAATGAAAAGATGCCGTATATATATATTTGAGACTATGGTTTTAATGCATGTTGTTACAATGCTCATTTGTTCAAGTTACAGACGTACGGCGTTCAGAACACATCATTAAAACCACTGTTTTGGGGATTTTTATACACATGACAAACCCACAGCAACACAATTCCCAATATACAAGAAAGAAAATAATCTCGGATTGATTAAATATGTTGGTTGGATGGGGGTTGGATTCCCGGCCTCTCCATTCTGCCTACATGTCCCAGGGCAGGACACTAAAGGTACAGTGTGTAAAATCTAGACATTTTTATTGGTGAAGTTGCATGTTGCATGTTTCCTTCAATGTGTTAGCATCAAAAGTCAAAAGATGTATAGTTTGTCCACTGTGGACTCAAATGGTCAACACTGTGGTCTAAAATTGCAATAATATTTGTAGCTAACCCTGATAAAAATCACCTAACTTTAAATCTGATTCACGTTTATATTTATAACAACATGTGTCTTGCATCTGAACAGCACTGCCCTGCAATGGCATGCACACAAATACATGTTTGCATGCATCATCAACAACAACAGAAAATATCATATTTGTGAGTCCACTCAGTATTGAAGCAGGAGAGAGATGAAAGAGAGTGGCTCAGGGGTAGATGTGTCAGATTCAACCAAAAGGTCAAAAGCATAGTCCCTGGCTCCACACTGTAAATGGACAAAAAGTGCAGTGTAAAGCGGCTACGAGTGGTCATGAAGTAGTATAAATAAAGACCATTCAGTGGATTGATCCTCCATAGAGGAAATTCAGAAATAGAAGCTATCACAGTGAATTAGTGAGTGAGAAGAACTCCTCTCGATTTATTGTTTGATATTCCTAAAATTTAAAAAAGCCTAAAGCCTAAAGCCATATAAAGCCATATCATATTCATTGACAATTTCAAACTTGACAAGTGTCTTTCTACGGGCACGAGTAAGTGCAGTTTGACATTTGGATAAGTAATGTAAAATATATCGGTAAAAGAAGCACACATTGACTTTGGCTGCTCTTAGCATATCCAAGTTCCTCTTTCAACACATTGCTCTAATCTTGGGATTGTCGTGACCTCCGTTGGAGCAACACAAAATTTTACCATGACTAGGGTGCAGTGGATGTTTCCTTCTTCAATTATTACTCTCATATAGAAACACTGTCCACAGCCACTAGTGCTTGCATCGGAGAAGTGATGTAGCTCTCGTTTAGTAACTCTTCCAAAGTTTGCAGGTACATAACTCTGGGGTATGGTTATCATTTCCAAGTTGACTAGGTCTTTTCTCCAATTCTCCCACTGTGGATGAAGATTATCAGTCAGAGGGTCTTCATATAAAGAGGCAACCGCACACAGGATACCATGACGTGTTGCAGGACACTGAACTTCAAGCAGTCTGACTCAACTGGATGCCCAACGCTCTTTTCTGAAGGTAGGTCATCAAGAGCAAGGTTGAGATCTTTAATTTCTGATGCAAGCTCAGATGATGCATGCTTTGCAAAACAACTCGAAGACCACCCTTTGCACAAAGTTCTCTGGCTTCTTGCTCGAGCTGAATATATAGCTTGTTCAGTGGTGTCCTTGCTTAGTTCAGTGCAACCCTGTCATTGACTGTCTCTCATTATGAACTGTGAGCGCCAAGTGGGTATTAGGTCTCTGTTCTCCATGGCCAGATGCTTCAGGCCGTAGTTTGTGCAACCCGGTGATGAGGCTGCGCGGAAGATATTTACTATCATGCGATAATCTTGAGGCTGCACACTGAGATCTCCTTTCTACCACCATAGGAAGTACAGGTAGTTTTGGTCCATCTCACCTGAAACATTTGTTCTATATCGCACATTAGTGCGATGGAGTGCAGCTGAAAATGAAGGAGGACACACTTAAGATTGTTCATTAAGTCAGGTCCTGAGCAGATGTTCAGACTGGTTTCCTTGTATTTGACGGCACAGTCAAATACCACCCGTAGTTTATCTGGCTTTCTTGGATGATAGATGCCATGAGGTAAGACCTGAAAGACCTAGTCTTACCTTATCACCCTAACAGACCACTTAGGTCACAAAATACAGGTTTACTTGTGGTTCCCAGAGTCTGAAAGAGCAGAATGGGAGGCAGAGCCTTCAGTTACCAGGCTCCTCCTCTCCTGTGGAACCAGCTTCCAATGACAGTTCAGGAGGCGGAGCCTCTCTCTGTATTTAAAGTTAGACTTAAAACTTTCCTTTTTGATTAAGCTTATAGTTAGAGCTGGTTCAGGGAAACCTGGACCATCTCTTAGTTATGCTGCTATAGACCTAGACTGCTGAGGAATTTTCCTGTGGCGCACGCACATTCACTCTCTCACACTCAGTGTATGAAAATGATTTTTTTTATCATTTGTCATTTGTCATTATCCTTGTCTTTTTCTCTCCCTAGTTTGTGTCTTTCCTTCCTTCCCTCTCTCTCTCTCTCTGTATCCTCATCTTGCAGGTTGCAGGATCAAGATCCAGTTTTTGAGGCTATCCATGTCATACATATCATATTGTGCGATAATTAAAAGTCAATATCAGTATAATTTTTATCAACACTCTCTGCTGCTTATATAAATTACATTGTATTGCTATATACATGTAATCATTGACTGTACAAACTTGTAACTTGATACAGTATATCTGCTCCTGGTCTCTCTCTCTCTTCTGTCTCTACCTCATCTCCCTCTTGTCAATTCTCTCCCCTTTCTGTCCCCCACCTCTCCTCTGTCCCCCATTTTCCTTTCACCCCAACCGGTCGAGGCAGATGACTGCACATCTCTGAGCCTGGTTCTGTCAGAGATTTCTTCTTCTGTTAAGAGGGAGTTTTTTTCTCTCCACTGATGCCTAGGATTTGCTCATTGTGTGAACTGTTGGGGTTCTCTGCTCTCCTTTATGTTGTCTATGTACAGTGCCTTGAGATAATGTATGTTATGATTTGGCGCTATACAAATAAAATTGAATTTAATTGAATGATGAGGTATGTACCATTTTTGTCCGTTCTTCCCATCATCATGAATTTCCACTGCGTCACCCTTTTCTATGACTTCAATAAAGCTGATGTACTGTTCCTTGTACTTTAACAGCTCCTCTCCGGTAACACTGTCTCAGGGCACGTTAAAAAGCACCCCAGAATGTTCCACCCTAAGTCGGTTTGAACCACGTAAGGTTGATCATATCCATCATAGATTACTTGTCTTGTTGCCATTGTCAACAGTTATATCCTATCCTATAAGACCAACCTCACAATCCTTCAATGGTGGAATCTTGTCTACAACTTCGGAGAGATGATCCCACTGTTTGGCTGTTTCGTAGGAATGTTGATGGCGGCAGGCCTAAGCACGATGACCAGGTTTGTCGCTCCTCCAGTGTCTTGTCCATGAACTTGGGACAGCCATGAAGCCTATGCTGATGCCTATGAGAATGCGCAGAGGGGATTCGCTGTTCCTTTGGCTGGCCTTTGTTTGTCATTGTCGGCTTCAGTTTGAGTATTGAATACACTCGCCTTGTTCCTCTTGGGGTCCCTTGGGGTTTATTTTCCTTCGATGAGCTGGACTCAGAGGTACGGAGAGCATGGAATGAGGTGATCGGATTGCATACGATCTCTGCCTCCATCACCATCATCAGGTGGCAAAGTCCTTGGAGCTGGGGAACTTTGATCAGCACTTTCTGTTCCAATGTGACACTACCCAATCTGGCATCTTTTGGACCAGGTTTCTATTTTCTTCACTGCTCGTCGTTCAGTATTTCGAGACTCTTTGCATCTTGACAGTCATTCAAGAAATCCGAAGAGTCTCTAAGTCCCACTGCATCCTTTGGTTGAAGTTTTGGCCAATTTGTGAGGCTGACCATATCTGTTGTCATTTGTTTCATGCGTCTTTGTAAGCCATGCCGTCATTTCAATAGAAAGTTCCTTCCAGCGTCTTATGAGCAGGGCCCCTACATACTTCCTCAGATAATAAAGCTTATCAGCTGAAGAGATGGCTCTTGTGTCAATGAGTGACTTAAATGAGGCTTTCCACTCAAGGAACTGAATAGGATTGCCATTAAATACTGACAGCTCTGGCACTGGAATTCTATTAAGAGCCATACCATCTTTGAAAGCCTGGGCAAAGGCTGGCACATTTACCTCAGGTGACAATGTGGAGACATTGGGGGATCGTCTGGTTTTGTTGGTGCCTGGTGCTTTTCTTCGGGACTGTTAGAGGGAGGGGAACTTTCTCTACCTGTAGTCGTTCAACCTTGCACTTCTACTTCAAGTTGCTTCCTTTGTTGCCATTCTAAATGTTGTATTTTCTCTTTTTGCTTCTCTTCTGCCAGGTCTGCCATAGCATGTACACATTTGTTCATTAAGGTGTGCCTGTAATTTGTGTGGTTCTTGTGAATTAAATGTTTGAACCTGCATCATGGGCCATCAGTCATTATTGGAGTCTGAAGTTCTGGTTGGGATGCTACAAAGGATGGTGATAATTTAATGCATCTTGTATAATGTGTGGAGCTACTCAGCAAAGCCTGCATCATTAGTTTAGACATGTCAATGGTAAATGATATGTATATATAGCGTTTTTCTAGTCCTGATAACCACTCAAAGCTGATTTGCCATTCACTCATTCACACACATTCACTCACACATTCCTCTATGTACGTCACATTTGTTCTATCACACAGATTTCATATCCATTCACTCGCTGCCAGCACAGTCGTCAGGAGCCACATCGACATGTAGACGAGTGGAGCCAGGAATCAAAGCCACAACCATTCATTGCCCCTGTAAAGCTCCTTTGAAAGTAAGTATTATATACATGTATTAGTATTTTTATTTTATTTTATTTTATTTGTATTCTCTCAATATATAATTGCCAGGTGTTACCAGCTCACACACATGCTGATTTATCCTGGGTTTTAAGTTGTAAATCTGACCCTCAAACATCTTCTCAGCTGTTATACTCTGAGTACTTTCAGATGTCCCGTCCTCTCAACTCGCTCCAGAGAATAAGTCTAAACACCCGGGTGGGAAGGATCTTTGGCTCAGCTGCTTGAATGTGCAGCAGGTCTGGACTGGCCACAGTCACCTGACAGGCTAATTGCCCCGAAATGTCAGGAGAATGATAAAATGCTAACTGAAATAGGTTAAATTAAAGACCTGTAAACCATCAACCTCCTGCCTGCCACACGCCAATGGTCTTTCTCACACTCTCACACACACATACACACACAGTTGCTCATGCATGAGCAAGATGTTCTGTCACTGTGCACGTGGCTCAACAATGTGGAGAAAAATGGGCAGTACAGATGAAAGGGAGAACAAATGAAAGAGAAAAAGGTGAAGGAGAGAAGAAAAGATCAGTGAAGATGCTCAGTTATAGCTGTAAATTAAAATCAGAACAAATAAACGTGGTACTAATGTATTCATATATATAGATATATATACATTATGTAGACCTCCTAATTAGATTATGCTTAAGTTTTGAAAATAAATAAATGGCATCAGAATTTCCCAATGCTCTGCAAGACAGTATATATCTATGCATGAACATAATAGAAAATACAAATGTTGTGTTCTGTTAACATTTTTGCAGCATTATTTCACTGCAAGACAGTCTGAAGATCTGGATGTGTAGAGGTTGGCAGGTCTGCAGTCTACTGCAGTGCTGGAGGTTTTGGTTCACAATCTGAAGCACTGCCAGTGAATATGATATGATATATTATGATATATATGATATGAACTTGGAGGATAACATGAATATTGAAGTCAGAATGAACAAAAAAGAAATGTTAAATATACACATCATACATCACTGTCACTTTGATTGAAAAATGGAATTGAAATCCTTGATGCATTTCCAGGTAACACCTAAATGACCACAACGACTCAACTCAACTAAAATGACTATGTTTAAAAGGTTTTTGAAATGCCTGACAATCACTCCAAACTATTTTTTTTATCTGTTCCAGAACATGCTCACTATGTGCTCTGCCCCCCCCCCCCCCCCCATCACATTTTTATTCTCTGTGTCTCTGCCAGGCACATTTTGAATATCTGCAATCAAACAAGTGCATGACATACTGTCTGACTCAAACAGACTTTAATTACTTTTACAGGACTCAGGGAAGGTCGACGAGCTCACAAAACATGCCCGGCTTATATATCTTCAACAAGCAGAGATGATAACGATGACTCCTTTACAACTCTGTATGAGGTCAGTGTAATACTGTGCAACTGTAACATGTCAGCAGTGCTGTAAGACACTACGATCACGATCCTATCATTTTAAATCATGTCATGGGAGTTGAACAGGAGACATGGACCAAGTCGACTCAAGGACGATTAAAAGTCTGCATATGCAGAGCATCATCTGGCCCCAATTTTCCTTATTAAAGTTCTGCATGCAGGTAGAAAAGCATGGATGAGCAGCTATGAACTGTATTACATTACATTACATTACATTACATTACATTACATGTCATTTAGCAGACGCTTTTATTCAAAGTGATTTACAATAAGTGCATTTAACATTTGGGTACAAACAAGAGCTAGAAGTAAGTAAGAGCTTCAAGTAAGCCAAACTATGAAGTGCTAGTCATAAGTGCGATGTATACGGTTTTTTTTTGTTGTTTTTTTTTTTTGTCGTCGTCGTCTTAGTCAAGGTAGAGTCGGAAGAAATGTGTTTTTAGTCGGCGGCGGAAGATGTGGAGGCTTTCCGCTGTCCGGATGTTGATGGGGAGCTTGTTCCACCATTTGGGAGCGAGGACAGTGAACAGTCTCGAGTTCTTTGAATGCCTCTGCGATCCTCTCAGTGAGGGAGCAGCAAGCCGGTTTGCCGATGCAGAGCAGAGTGGGCGGGCTGGGGTGTAGGTTTTGATCATGTCCTGGATGTAGGCTGGACCGGATCCGTTTGTAGCATGGAACGCAAGCACTAGAGTCTTGAAGTGAGCAGCTACAGGAAGCCAGTGAAGAGAGCGGAGGAGCGTTGTAGTGTGGGAGAATTTTGGTAAGTTGAAGACCAGTCGAGGTGCTGCATTCTGGATGAGTTGCAGAGGTCGTATGGCACACGCAGGGAGACCAACCAGGAGGGAGTTGCAGTAGTCCAAGCGTGAGATGACAAGAGCCTGGACCAGAACCTGTGCCGCCTTCTGGGTTAGAAGAGGCCGTATCCTTCTGATGTTTTGCAACATGTATCTGCAAGATCGAGCTGTTGCAGCAATGTTGGCAGTGAGGGAGAGATGGTCATCAAGTGTCACACCCAGGTTCCTTGTGGTATGAGAAGGAGCTACCACAGAATTGTCGAGGGTGATGGTTAGATCTGTGGTGGGAGAGCCCTTTCCTGGGAGAAAAAGAAACTCAGTCTTGTCGAGATTGAGTTTCAGGTGATGGTCAGACATCCACTGAGAGATGTCGGTCAGACAAGCGGAGATCCGTTCTGCTACATGTGTGTCGGAGCTGGGAAAAGAGAGAATGAGTTGGGTGTCATCGGCGTAGCTGTGATAGGAAAAACCATGAGAGAGAATAACAGAACCAAGAGAGTTGGTGTATAGAGAGAAGAGGAGAGGGCCCAAGACAGAACCCTGAGGGACCCCAGTAGTTACAGGACAGGGTTCCGACACGGATCCTCTCCAGGTTACTCTGTATGTTCGGTTTTGAAGATAGGACGAGAGTAGGGTCAGTACAGAGCCTGAGACACCTAGTTCTTGAAGGGAGGAAGTAAGGATCTGGTGGTTAACTGTGTCAAACGTGCAGAAAGGTCCAAGAGGAGGAGCACAGAAAAGAGAGAGGCAGCCCTGGCAGTGTGGAGTTGCTCAGTGACAGCAAGAAGTACAGTTTCGGTCGAGTGACCTGCTTTAAAACCAGACTGAAGAGGATCAAGAAGGTTGTTCCGGTGAAGGTAGGAGGAGAGTTGATTAAAGATAGCACGCTCCAGAGTTTTGGAGAGAAAAGGGAGAAGAGAGACAGGTCTGTAGTTATTTACTTCAGACGGGTCAAGGGTGTTTTTTTTAAGGAGGGGGGTCACTCTGGCCTCTTTAAGAGAGTCCGGAAAGCAACCAGATGATAGAGATGTGTTAATGAGGTGGGTGAGGAAAGGAAGAAGATCAGAAGCAATTGACTGAAGAAGGTGAGAGGGGATAGGGTTACAGCTAAACTCTTTCTTTATTCAAATAAACTGTAAGATTCTCTGTGTTTTCTTATGACCTTAAACTAAAACACAGTATCAGTGAAAGCACGTACCACTTTGCAGTTACTGTGTTCAACGAAGGATCCCCTCCCCCTCCCAATGGTCAGTGTCACAGTAGCCTCCGCAGCAGTCCCAGCCTGCAGTCAGAGCAATTATGCAAATTAGGCGATGACATCATTTAGCGACTTCTAGCTACTTTTAGGACAGCCAATAGTGACTTTCCTTACTGAGGAGTTGGCAACAGTGTTATCAGGCGGCTTTGTCACCCGACCAGCTATCGTAAGATCCCTTATAGGTGACTCCTGTCGGTCTCCATATAAGACCTCAGAGTATTGGCTGATCCTACGACTGCTGCTGTGGTTCTTTCAGTGGTAATCCAGACTTTTTGACCAGCAGTCAATTCTGGGAGAGGACTTGAGCTGTTTTGAAGGTAACAAAGTCGCAGTAGCTCATGTAGGGTTTAACAGTAAACAAGGATGGTGTGTCGTTCAGGACACCAGAATGAAGGGAGGGAGACGTCATTCCTTCTTAGACTGTTTGTGGTCCAGCCGTATTTATTTCCAATACTCACACATAACACTACTGTAAGACATAAATAGAGAAAGACTATATAAAAATCATAAAGATGCTACTATTCAGTATAGCACTTAATTCACTCAAATAATGCAGTTCAGCATAAACATAAGCTTCCGGGTGATAATCTAAAGTTACATACAGACTTTAATCAGAATCAACATGGGTGTATACTAAACAGTATTATATTAGGCAGAAACAAGAATGTACTACCTCATGTCTACATCAGCCGTTCCTCTCTCATCAGTTAACTACACACAGCCTTTGAAACAGAGTTACTTTAAACTGGCACATACACGTGTGTCATTAAACACACAATAAAGGAATAACAGCAGCAGACACTTACTTTCTGTCATGAACTCAATACACAAGAAAAACACAGAAGAAAAGGAGGGGGACAGGAGTTATCAACACAAGGTGGACACGTTGCTTCCAACTCTTAGGCTGTTTATCAATATACATACTTGTCCGTACTTGTGTGTACTTGTGCACACAAGTGCATACTTGTGTGTACTTGTGCGTACTTGTGCATACTTGTGTGTACTTGTCCATATTTATCCGTACCTGTACGTACTTGTGCATACTTGTGCGTACTTGTGTGTACTTGTGTGTACTTGTCCGTACTTGTGCGTACTTGTGCGTACTTTTCCGTACTTGTGCATACTTGTCCGTACTTCTCCGTACTTGTGCATACTTGTGCGTACTTGTCTGTACTTTTCCGTACTTGTGCGTACTTGTCCATACTTCTCCGTACTTGTGCATACTTGTCCGTACTTGTGCGTACTTGTACTTGTGTGTACTTGTCCGTACTTCTCCGTACTTGTGTGTACTTGTCCGTACTTCTCCGTACATGTGCGTACTTCTCCGTACTTGTGTGTACTTGTCCGTACTTCTCCGTACATGTGCGTACTTCTCCGTACTTGTGCGTACTTGTCCATACTTGTGCGTACTTGTCCATACTTGTGCGTACTTGTCCGTACTTCTCCGTACTTGTGCGTACTTGTCCGTTGTGGCAGTGGGGTATGGTAAGAGCGGCGACTGCTGGAGGAGAGGGAGGAGCGGCTCAGCCGGTGATCAGACAGCTGGACAGAATCAGGTAATCAGTCAGCTATATAAGCACACTTGTAACCTGGTTCTGGTCTCTTGCAGTAGGCTGGGAGGAAGCAGGAGCGAGGAGAGAGAGAGAGAGCGACTACGACGGCATTTTATTTCTGTATGTTTGGTGGACTTTTTTCTGTTGGACCCAAATAAAAGATTATTTTCCACCACCACGCCGACTTTTTCCCTTCCTCTGGACGAGCTGTGAGTGGGGAAGCTCACATCCGTACTTGTGCGTACTTGTCCGTACTTGTGCGTACTTGTCCGGACTTGTGCGTACTTGTCCGTACTTGTGTGTACTTGTCCATACTTGTGCGTACTTGTCCCTACTTGTCCATGCTTGCGTATTCCTGTACTTGTGAGTACTTGCATACTCTCATACTTCTGTTCCAATTCTCAAGTAAGCGAACAGCGAAGACGGTTCTCAAACCCGGAAGTGTTCTCGCTCCGCCAATTTTTACCAAGTATACATCGGGAGGTGACTTAAGTGTACTTGGGAAAGCCATGTAATACAAATATAAACGTGAAGTAAATATTTTCTGTGTCCCGGAACAAAGCTTTAACATCATTTGAGGTGAGAAATTAGTCATTTAGAATTCAAACATGTGGTTTGTGTATTAAGATCTGACGTATTTATAGTTTGACAGCGACGTTTGTCGGAGGTGATAAGCTCCAGTGAGGTGAACCTGTAGGCCAGCAGTGCGCTGCTGTAATCACTGTCTTTTATCCACAAGTCCTTGATGGTCCGTAGAGCACGTTCCGCCTGCCGCTGCTTGTGGGATGTATGAAATTGTTCTCTTTTGCAAACTCTCTGAACACTGCTGATGAAAACTGCAGCCCGCCGTCTGATATGACAACCTCTGCAGTCCCGTGCCTGGAGAAGACCTCTTTAAGAGCTCTGATTGTCACCTCAGCCGAAGTGCTTTTGAGCTCTTGAGAAATAGTCTATGATCAACAGGTAATCTCTCTTGGACCACTCGAATAGATACCCACTTTCTGCCATGGGCGGTCTGGAAGGGAAGTGGGCACCAGTCGTTCTTTGAGCTGTGTTCTGAGTTTTCTACATTTTCACACCTTTCTACCATTTGAAATGCCGGGCCATCAGACTGGCCTTTGTTGAAGCTCTGGAACATCGCCTGGAATCTCTAAGCTTTGAGAATATAGACGCTGAGGAAGACTGGACTGCCCTTAATACAGTGCTACAGCCCTCAAATCCATTGGTGTCCCTGTACACAAACATCAACATTGGTTTGATGAGATTGATGAAGAGATCCGAACACTCCTCAGTGAACAACATCACCTGTATAATGAGTACCTGAAGAACAGCAGCTCAAGCTCAAAGAAAGCCGCCTTCCTCAACATCCGGAGGGTTGTCCAGCAGAGACTCAGAGGAGATTCAATCCTATGCTGACATCAAATGGTTCTATGATGCACTCAAGCAGGTCTATGGTCCACAAAACAACATTGGTCCAAGACAACCACAGCGGCATCTTACTATTGTCTATTGCTGGTGAAATCCTGGCAAAGATCCTCTTCATCCCAATCACAAACGAGGTGAAACAAGGTTGCGTTGTAGCACCAACACTCTTCAGCACGGTGTTTTCTCAGATGCTGCAAGACTCCAACACTGACATTAGCATCAACTATTAGAATCAACTTGATGGGCGTTCATTCAATTCAAGTAGTTGTTGTTTGCTGAGGACTGCTGGTTGACTGCTGGTTGTCGGTCAAATGAAGAACTAATGGCCAGTATGGACCTCTTCTCCTGTCCTGTACTAACTTGCCCATGGAAAGCCCTACACTGAGCAAATCATCTTTGTGAACAACCAAACGCTCTCAGCCGTTGACAAGTTTTCCTATGTGGGAAGTACTCAGTACTTGCACACAGATTAATTGCCAAGGCCAGTGCAGCCTTTAGACGCCTGCGTAAATCAGTGTGGGCAAGAAATTACATCCAACAGGAGACAAAAGTGAAGGTCTACCAAGCTGTGGTAAAGCCAACCCTTCTGTACGGGTGTGAGACCTGGACAGTCTACCAGTCTGAGGAAACTGCTGAGCATCAAGTGGTCGGATAGAAAGCCTGACACACAGGTCCAATATGCCATTAATAGCAAGAAATAGTGGCAAACATGTTCTTAAGATATCATAGATTTAAACGTACATTCATTTGATGAGACAAGCCTTTTGTTAAGGAGCTAAGCTAGCTCGTCAGTACCTCCCTTTAAAAAAAACCTGAAGTATCACTCTGATCTGCAAAAGGGCCTTTTTCATGACTATGATTGATGTTTTTAGACTCACCTACAGTACACTGAAGCTACTGTAACTAGAACTTAGAATTTTCATATTCATTTTAAAACCTGACCTGGTACTATTACAGACAGGTCGTATTTCAACAGCCTTGTGTTTTTTCATAGCTGTCTGCTGAGTGTGACACACAGAGACCTGATGTCACATGGGATCTCACACACTCACACATAACGTAGCAGAGATGGCATCGCTCACATGCAACTCAGGACAGATGATTTGAAATGATCCTCATAAATACTTGTTCTCTTCCCCTCCACACACACACACACACACACACCCACCCTCAGTCTGACAAGTGAAGTGAAAGTGAGGGAGAGACAGTACTGTTCCAGGAGTGAGTGTGTGTGTGTGTGTGGAGAACCACTTTAAATCAGACTTTATTAAAACAGCTTTATTTCAGCCCCATTCAACCCCTGCTGGACTCCAGGGTTATCACAATAATTATAAATCACATTCCTTCTGCAGGCTGCTGTATGTGCGGCCATGTGTGTGTGTGTGTGTGTAAGTGATATAATGTCTTTGGCTTTGGAAACCCATTATAAGTTGCCCAATACTGTCCACTTGAGGGTGGAGATTGTGGTTGCCATGGAAGCTGGAACCACTTAATTCTTCCATCAAGAGACTATGACCTCCGCCCAGCGTGCATGTGTTTAGTATTGTTATCTACTGTCAGACGTCCACTGGGTCTCTTAATAGTGACAAGCTGCCATGAGCAGAAAAGCTTTATTCACAGCAGGGCTGTAAGGCTGAGGTTGTATGAGGTATTGACACTTAGTCAGCGTTTAACCACTTAACCAAAAGGCTCTACTAATAAAATCTACACATGTGTGAGTAAATAATAACTTATCTTTTCATTAGATAGTCTTTTCTGACTCTACCACACCAAAGTCCATATAGAAAATTGGCAGTTTTAACTCACTTGGACACAGTGTGCTGCTGGTCTACAACTGGCCCATTTGGAAAGTTTGTGTCATTAAGGTAAATCCAAACGAAGGATGAAAAACAGCAATCAGAAATGAAACATTTGAACATACTTGGTAGAGACAGCAGTGGATCAATAACTCCTGTGTGCCATCCACTCCTGTTAATTTTCTCTCTGGAGTTTGGTGCGAGTGGTTTAAAAATGACACAAACTTCAGTTTCCAGGCGGTGAATGATATCAGGGTAAGATAAAGCATATTTTTAAGATATTGAATTATGATTTATTTACATAATTTCATGCCAATAATCTATAAAACTGTTGATAGGATGATTGTATTCCACCCTTTGTCATTGCTATATTTTAAAACATTGATGTTATTGGTGTTGTGACTAGTTTTGTTTTTTCACTACACTTTTGCCCATCACTGGTTATTCATACCATTTAGGATTCAGTTTACGATAGTTATTTATAACTTTTAGTAATTAGTTCAACTATCAAGGTGAGGGATGGGCAGGCCCCGCCCCAGAGGCCCCGCCCCCACACTGCCGAACAGTGTCCCAGAGGAAAAACTGCTGTGGACAAATTGTAATTTGAATGAATGATAATGATAAAAGTATTTATTTTACAAATTTATTTAAAATGTACTCAAATGAAACAAACAAGTGTAGAAGTGTGTTATGTGGGGGTTTCCTGACTCATTATGTCCGTATACCTCGATACATATCTCTATATATCTGTATTTAATGTACTAATGTACTCTTTATTATTGGTTATAAGTTAAAAAATATGGATACTATACATATTACTGTTATAATTTTGATACATGTTTTTATTTCTTTGTTTTAAATTCCTTGTTTTGTTCTCTCTTTACTCACAATGTCAATATCACTCTTTTTACAAAATAATAACAATATGATCATTTATTCAAATAAAATCTTATAATTCTGAAAGAGCAAAATTATGAAATAATTGTATCAGACAGAAGATAGTGACTGATTATGATAATAATACAGGAATGATCTGCATACGTGTGTGTGTGTACGTGTTAAAGACTTTACATCTGTGTTTACATTTGATTCTTGATTGAAAATGTGATCACGTGTGAATGTGCATGTGTGTGTGTGTGTGGAAATAGAAGCCCTCAGATCTATTTTCACCATCAGTGTTCATTGTTCTGTCTGGAGCCGTTTAGATAACCTGAGTGTTTGATACAGGGAAGCTCTGTGCTTTTAGTGACAGTGATGAGATTCTTTAGGAATGTTCTCTCTCACACACACACACACACACTAAGGCCACATGATTACTAATTCCTCATAACTCTGTCACTTAATCACACTATCGTTCTGTCACGCATCAACCCTCTTTGTCCTGTTCCGCCCATCCACACACACACACACACACACACATACACGTACTGTTGGCAGAGGTAGTGGTGATGTTATTTGACAGAGTTCTGATCTGTGTCTGCCACACGCAAACGTCCGTGGTCCAAATCAAGTAATCTATCAAACATGTGTCCTTTCACAGAGCACAGCAGAGAACGAGGCCCTTTCAGACAAAGTCCTGAGAATACACAGTATCAATCACTTCACTGGCATTCTCACATTGTAACATACTCTCCCACAATAAAAGTATATGAGTGGCTGACCACAGCTGCCAGAGGAATGTGACAGTATCCCAGGCCTGGACCACTTAACCAGAGCTACACTAGTAAACTTGTATTACGTCGTGAGTCAGTATGACCCATCTCTGATTCTGACTGTGCTCTTGTTTTTCTGCCTAAAATACTTGGGATTTTCCTAATTAACAGGCTAGTTCAGGTGACACACCTAAGAACACATTCTATTGCTTTGTAACTCAACCATAAGGCCATGTATTCTGAGGAACTAATTCATTGTAAAATAACCTACGCGGAAGAGGTCAGTGACACGTGCAGAACATCCAAACACGACGAGCCAGTGCCAGAAAAAAGTCAGTGATTTCTACTCAATTAACATCTCAAAAAAACACAAAAAAACTTGTACTGGAACGTTAACAACGGCGATAACAACAACACTGAAGCTGAAGCAGCCACTGCAGCCGCATCTACAGGTGATGCTGAAGCTACTGCTAGCATTAATGTCGGGACTGCCAGAGACAGGGTGGGAGACTATCGGAGGAGCTGAGGAACCCTTGCAACCAAACATTCCATTTCCTGGAAGAAGATTTGGGACAGAGAGCTTTGAAAGGTCACTCCAACAGGGATGGTTTGAAAGATGGAAATGGCCGGATCATGTTAGAGAAACTTGTAGTGTAGAAGCCTCTCCAAACAAACGTAATGTTGGACGCCGGACAGGAGAACAATCAAAAGTCAAAACCTGTCCATTTTTAAGTCATTTGACCCAGTTAGCTTATTTCTATGCTACAAAACATGCCAACATAACGTAAACATACAACCAAGGCAAGGTTACTTTTGTGGATATTATAATTAGACCAACCTACACACTCAAAACATAGTAATTTGAAATTGTGCAATGCTTTGAAGCCAGCAGGTGAAGAAGTCCACCACTACCAACAAGTATTCATGTCTGTGTAAGGCAGGGGTGTCAAACTCAAATCCATCGCGGGCCAATTTTAATAAATTTGGAATGGTCACGGGCCAAAACAAAAATTTATTAAAAAACCTGTTTTAATTTGGCTTGTTTTTGTCTTTCCATTAGAAATCTGTAGTTTAGCTTTTCCATAGGAAAAAAGACTATAGTTTTGTGTTAAAATTATTTCTGAAATAAATAGATTTTATAGATATGGTTATTATTTAAAAATTTTAAAATTTTGTTCTACTTTGATGCTTGCTCAAACATTTCCTCGAGTTGAAAAATTTTGGGCTCGATCTAACTTTTAAGATATGATATCTGATTAAAATATTGTCTAAAAATAAATGAACAAAAAATAAAAAATGTGTATGTGGTGTAAGGGTAGATTGTACTCTTTGATTACGACACCCGACAGAGTTTGACACCCCTGGTGTAAGGAATCAGTCCCTAACATCTCTTTTCTCTACCATAGATTTAAACAGTGGATACTGGCAAGTACCAATGGAAGCAAAGCAAAAAGTGCCACTGGCTTGTCACTGGAGGGTCGCCGGTTCAAGTCCCCACCAGGTCAAAAAGGCTGGGGTACCCCTGAGCAAGGTACCCAACCCCCATTGCTCCCTGGGCCCTACTTAGTGTGGCAGCCTACTGCTCCTAATTCTAGGATGGGTCAAATGCAGAGAAAAAATAATAAAGTATAAGATTTAGATTTAGAAAATGGCTGTAGAGAGAGAAAACACCCTCATCAGTGTCAGGTTCTGAGTGAAGTTCAACTCCCTGCATCCACTGACAGATCAGACTTTACTGGGCGACCTAACAAAGGATCCAACCTTCAGCTCAGTTTAGGAGGTTGCTGAGTTTCTTTCAGAGCTGCATCCACAGACCAGGATGCTGTTTAAAGAGACGTTTCTGTCTACCAGGGTCAGCTGCCTCATCAGGAAGATCTTTTTCTGCCCTAAGACGACTGAAAACCTGGCTACGAAGTACAGTGTGCCAAAAGAGGCTGACACATCTGGCTTTAATGCACGGCCATGGTAACATGGGATAGACTGGATTCTCTGTTGTTGTGAAAAGGCTGCCTGATACTGAGGGCAGGTGTGTTAAAGATGGTGCTGCTAATATCAGCGGTGTCAACTGTGATCTGAGTGACTGAGGACGTGATCAGCACCAAGGACAGCGCTGACGCTCATTTTAATGTCGCCTCAGTCAGACAGATAACTGAGTTGTGGGTACTTATAGATCTGATGTGTCATGTATGAGGTAGGGCAACATCTATCAGTTGCTTTTAACATGTGTACATAAACGCTGTTAAGCTCAGGCACGTGTGTACGGCAGCTGTGACTTTTTGTGTTTGAAATCCTTCTTTCGGATTCATGTGAGTGACAAACTTACCGTATGAGGCAGCAGCAGATCAGCAGCTCCTGAGTCTCTGTGACGTAAAAAAACCCCGCTGATTTTCTCTGTGGACTTTGGTGTGGGAGAGTGTACGGTTGGCAATCGTCACTTTCAGACAGAAAAGGCTGTCTGAAGATTAAGCAGGACTCAAAAGTCTCCTGTGCTCATGTTCCCATGTTTCAAGTTTTTGCTTTTGTTCGGTGGCAAAAATATGTTTTTCTTTGTGTCTCCATGTTTGTTCATTCACACAATTTATTCAAGGTCATGGGCCCATGTTTTGTTCATTGGCATCTTCATAGTTTTAATTTGGATGTCTACTATCACTGTAAAATGTGTGAATGTGTTATTTTTACTTATCATTGTCAGTCACTATTGGTCCAACTCCCAAAATAGTGTAGTTTGATTAACTCTTTTGTTACTGGTCATCAACTTGGAGCAAATGGTTGAAATGTTAGGTCTCGGTCATAATCTGTAATCACTGCTGTACACACTGTAACAGTCAAGCAGGTTCAGCTGATTCTTGATGAAGCAGGCAATACATCCAAACCACCTGTACTGTTATAACCCTGGATCTTGTGTTTGGGGATATTTGGGAATATTGTCCAGGTTCAGGTTGGAGTGGGTGTTTTCCTGACTTTTGACCTGAGACAAAGGTGGAGGCACATGATCTGCTGTGTTCACCCTTAAAAGGAGAAGCTGATAGAACAACAACATATTATTAATATATAATTATTATATGTTTTATAGCAATGATGTAATATCTGAATCATGTTACTTGTTGTACTTGCTGTTATAGAACAAGTGCTTTCAGGCTGTTTCAGAGTCAGTGCTGCACACTCTGGCCTTTATAACTCATCAGAGCTTTTACATGTACAAAACAGCTATGATCCACTGAAGTAAAGGGGAAAACCCAAAACCCCGCTTAATGTGGACACTTTAAAACTTTGAGCACACATAAAATAAAAATGTGTCTTTGATGTATATTGTTGGCATTACATTTTATTGTCGTGAATGGTTCTAGTTGGCCTGTCAGAGAATAAATGACATTCCACAAAGTTTTGAGGACTACAAAAGGTTTGGCCAAAGGTAGAGGTTTTTTTTTTTTTTCAAAGACTGAAGGCTGAAAACTCTCATACTGAAGCTCAGCTTCCATCATGTGTTGGTATGCAGAGGGTTTTGTATAGCTATGATGTAATCTATAGCTTCCCATAATGCCATTCTCTTTTCAAGATTATATTCACCATTAATTAGTTGCCTATTAGCATGCAAATTAGGCACTTAATTAGTCATTATTAACTACTTATTTATGCCTTATTCTGCATGGTCTTATTATACAACCAGTAAGCCATTAACTAAGAGTTTTCCCTCAATAACCTCACAATTATTGCCTATTTGTAGTACGTAAGGAAGTTGTTGTGTATGAATGACTTAGTATGGACTTTATAAGGTGGTAGTATCACAAGAATATACTTTAGATTAGGGAACATGTGTTGGTTAATAATTGTTCAACTACTAGTGAATTAGTAGTGATCAAGATGTCACTTTAGTATGGGGAACATATTCTAAGTAACACCGACTTCATTTACAGTTATTTGGACACTATTAACACTTGTAGTTTTGTGTTTTGTTGTGTAAGGACAGACCATATTCATTAGGTATTCTTGTGATACTACCACCTTATAAAGTCCATACTAAGCAAAGCACATCGTGATCGTAATTCATATACAACAACTTCCCTACTTACTACTGACAAGCAATAATTGTGAGGTTATTGAGGGAAAACTCTTAGTTAATGGCTTACTGGTTGTATAATAAGGCCATGTAGAATAAGGCTTTAATAAGTACTTAATGACTAATTAAGAGCCAATATGTTAGTAATTTGCAGGCTAATAAGCAACTAATTACTGATGAATATGGTTCCCTAATCTAAAGTGTTACCCCCAATACTAATAAAAGTAAGGTACTTTTACAATCACCTGATTGTCTGAATTGTTGTTTTTGTACAGGGCAATAAAGAATTTCATACTTTCTTAATCAACCTGTACTTTGTTTCAAATGTTTGTTTTTTTAAAGAAAAATTCTCTCATGAACGGTAAGATGATCGCAGAACTACTTTACATCACTTATAAAACAACTGTGTTAACTCCAGTTAGCTCTTATTAGCTCGCTTGCTGCTCTTTGCTATGAGGTTAAGTTACAGAAGACTGAAGACTATGGACCATCTGCCCAGTAGAGTCATTTTATTACACTTATTTGGTCAATTTATCATCTTAAATAAAACTTAAAAATATTTTCCCCCCAAATCCACCAATAATAATAATAATAATAATAATAATCAGGCAAAGTATTATTGTGTTTTAATGTTTTAGATTTTCAATCAATCACATATGGTATTCTTTGTACTTCAGCAAAGTGGATGTGCTATTTACCAATATTTATAAATCTAAGTCATTATTATTATTATTATCATTTTTAAAAACATGAGAACTCATGTTTTGAATTCTGACACCAATGTAATCTCTGAGGATTACACAATTACACACCAAAACACAGTGAAAGACACACATGCATGTGCATCCAGAAGTAATCATGGGTACACACACACACATGAACCTGCAGAGCAGCAGGCTCTCACTGCTGTTTCTTCACCCAATAAAACATGAATGTGTTGAAGTGAATCAGGACTGAAGTGGAATTCACAGTAGGATGTTGTATAAATTGATAGTGAAGTTTGTTTTGTTGTTTTTTGTTTAAAAGCTAGTTCTATATGTTAGTTTTGAACAGACTTAAGTGACTTTTCCTTGTCTTTCCAAAATCACCAAACACTAATTATTTTAAGCAAAGGTCAGTGCAGTTATGACTATGATTATTTAGGTTTATCTCATTATTCAGAAGTAAATAAGTGGCCTATACGTGCAAAACAATTGAACAACTTTGTAAAGCAATGTAAATTCATTTTCACAAAACACATTTACAAAAAGGGAAATACTTGTTTTCATTTTTATATTTTTTGGGGGGAGGGACTTAAAAAGTGCTTGGTATTGTATTAAAAAAAGGCTCCATTTGTGTTTGTTTGTACATTTGAATGAAGGATTTCAAACATCAGTGGCTTAACAACCGCTGTGCACCTTGATGTAAAACCTTTGATTGTCTTCATGGTAAGTGAGCGGCTAACCAAGCTTTTCAAATGATGAGACTAAGTAGTGAAAATATTCTTCAAGCCCAAATACATTTGTATGTATTTCCAGATGAAAGCAGCTCCAAGGACGGACGGACGGTCCCCCGCCCTCACCTTTTGAGACATTTCTGGAGAATCAATGAGAATCAATGAGGATCAAACATTTGAACTTAGTGATCGTGACAGCAGTCAGTCAATAACTTTGTATGAGAATAGAACTGTGACGTTTTGGTGACGTTGCTGATTAGCTGACTGTCGTGGGTGGAGTCAGTCTAGCTCCACCCTGACCATACTGTACCATTTTACTCTGGTTGGGGCTGCTTCTTTTGGTTCTCTTCCTAATGGAAACACACTGACTGTGTGTTCATAAAACCTGAACTATCCCTTTAAGCTCATGTTATTATACTACAAAGTCACCACAATGATTTGCATGACTTTATTACTTTGAGAGATGCAATTAGATTAAATGACATGCACTTTACTCGGCGTGTAACTGCTAATGTTGCTCTCTCTGGGTTCATGTGCACAGACACTGGGATTTAGGAATTGATTTTCATAATCACTGGGTGTGTCCGGGCCCTTTCTGAGGCCAGTACAAATCACTGCCAACTGCTCTGAATCCATAATTCCTCCATTCTGTTTCATGATTCTATTTAGTGCATAACTAGCAGCCGACGTAATTGTGATGTGAGGAGGATTTTTCGATTGATCCTGATCTTGAGATGATGAATCCTGCTTTGTAAACATGTCATCATGTATGGAGTGTCAGTGTTGAGTACTCTAGCTAAGCCCAGGTGTTTATGATCATATCATCATCAGCAGCATATTAGACCTTTGTTAATGTGTCCTAAACTGGCAAATCTCTCTCTCTCTGGTGAATCTTGACTTTCACTTGTAAAACACCAAAGTGTGAAGCATGATAAACAATTTGTGCATGTGTCCAAATCCATCCTGTATTCTTACTTTTATTCTTCATATTAGTACAAGTACAAGCGCAGTACACACACAGTGCAGTACAGTGCAAACAGGCCAAAGTTCAAAGTGGATTCATGCCTTGTTTGAGGGCGGAGTAAGAACATAAATAAACATTTCTGAGATTAAAGTCAAAATTCTTACTTCAATCTCAGAATTCTGGCACTCACTCACTCACACACACACTCACTCACTCACTCACTCACTCACACACTCACTCACTCACTCACACATTGACATTTACATTAGCCAGAGTCAAATTTGTAAACTAGAAACACCATTTCTATCTCACAGTCGTGACATCACTCACACGTAAATGTCATGATTGTATAGAGGATGTGATTAGTGGAGCGGTGATGACATAATGCTTGAATGTTTTTGGAGAAAAGTAGAAAATCATTTTCACAAACAAGCCAAAGCATTCGCAGTTCGTTTGTTCAAAACACTGAGAAAATGTGGCCACTAAATAATGTTAAATTATGATCTGAGAAAAGTCAAATAATGACTGACTGATCTGCAAATGTGTAAATTAGGACCATGACTTTGCATATAAGTTGTTACAGCTGTTATCATTCTTGTGTTGTTGTTGTTGTTGTGATGGTATTCTGTGTCTGGGGTTTGTTCTCAGACCTCTGTACTTTAACTTCATGGTCGCAAGTTCAACTCCATCCCTGGCAGGTTGTACTCAATTCCCTTGTAAGTCACTTTGGATAAAAGCGTCTGCTAAATGGCATGTAATGTAATGTAATGTAATGTAATGTAATATCGATAGTCAGTATAAACAGAAAAAGGAAAAATGACAGCACCGTTCAGCAACATATACAAACTATAATGAAATAAATATTCTAACAAAAATATAAATATATTATATTATATTATAGTATTTTATATTATGTTATGTTATATTATATTATGTTATGTTATGTTATGTTATGTTATATTATATCATAGCAGACATTAAGAGGTGTATTGACATATTAAACAGTACACTATGGTTATGCTAATATTGTTATGTTATGTTATCAAAAAGGCCAAGCACAACCACAAGCTAAGGATTAAGGATCACTTCAAGATCAACTCTGACCGCTGACACATGTGGCAAGGCATCCAGGCCATGACAGATTACAGAACTACTAACTCCACTCCCCGTGTCACAGACACCTCGTTGCCTGATGAGCTGAACCACTTCTATGGCCGCTTTGATCGGGACAACAAGGCTGTGGTCTCTGTAGATCACCAGCTCCTCACACTCTCCACCACCAATATGTGTGCGGCACTGAGCAGGACTAATGCATGCTGGTCCTCAGGGCCTGTGCTGTGCTGAGAACAGGAGCACAGAGGACGCCATCTCTACCTGTCCCACCTTCACAATAGCAACACCTGTGTGAGAATGCTGTTCATTGACTTTAGTTCAGCATTCAGCACCATCATCTCCTCCAAACTGACACTTAGTGAATTGAGCATCTGTAACTGGGTTCTGGACTTCCTAACCAACAGAGCTCAGTCCTCAACCATCACCCTGAACACCGGCATACCACAGGGATGTGTGCTGAGCCCTCTCCTTTACTCCCTCGACTGCACACCTGTACACGGTGACTGAGCTCATCAGCAACGACGATGAGACGGCCTACAGGGAGCAGGTCCAGCACCTAACATCATGGTGCACTGACAACAACCTGGCTCTCAACACCAAGAAGGCCAAAGAGCTCATTGTGGACTATAGTTCAGGCTAGACTTGGAACACCCACCCCCAAACTCTTCAACGTGACCAAGGTGGAGCGTGTCACCAGCTTCAAGTTTCTGGGCGTCCACATCTCTGAGGACCTCTCTTAGACCCTCAACACCTCTACCCTGATCAAGAAGTCTCAGCAGTGAGACTAAAG
Organism: Solea solea; assembly: GCF_958295425.1. NCBI lineage: Eukaryota > Metazoa > Chordata > Actinopteri > Pleuronectiformes > Soleidae > Solea > Solea solea. Next base: position 29,738,917 of record NC_081139.1, read on the forward strand.
AAGGTCTTCGTTAGATCCCGGTGAACTTCTATCGCTGCACCATCGAGAGCGTCCTCACCAAGTGTGTCACAGTTTGGTATAGCAACTGCTCTGCCTCTGCAGAGGGTGGGGAAAACTGAGGAACGCATCACCGGTTCCTCACTCCCCTCCACCGAGGCCATCCAGGGCAAGCGATGCTTGAATAAGGTGCACTACATCATCAAAGACTGCTTTTACCCCAACCACAGACTGTTCACCCCACTCATTACAGGACTCTCTGCACCCAAACCAGCAGGTTCAGAGGAAGCTTCTTTCCTGCAGCTGTCACCCTACTGAACTCTAGTTCTGCAGCCCGGTGACAACCAACCAACTAAGGTCAGGTAAGGTAACTGCTAATACACTGAACATGTTTAGATTTAATGTATATTACTCTAAACCACCTTCTGTAAACCAACTGGATTACGTTTGCACTTCTGATAAGACTGCATTTCGTTGTCTATAATTGTACTCATGACAATAAAGTTGAATCTAATCTAATCAAATCATATGTTATGTTACGTTATGTTACATTATGTTACATTCCATTATGTTATGTTATGTTACATTATGTTATGTTACATTATGTTGTTTGTTATGTTATGTTACATTATGTTATGTTATGTTACATTATGTTATGTTGTTATGTTATGTTATGTTACATTATGTTATGTTATGTTATGTAACATTATGTTATGTTACGTTATGTTACATTATGTTATGTTATGTTACATTATGTTATGTTGTTATGTTATGTTATGTTATGTTACATTATGTTATGTTATGTTACATTATGTTATGTTTGTTATGTTATGTTATGTTACATTATGTTATGTTTGTTATGTTATGTTATGTTGCATTATGTTATGTTACGTTATATTACATTATGTTATGTTATGTTACATTATGTTATGTTGTTATGTTATGTTATGTTATGTTACATTATGTTATGTTTGTTATGTTATGTTATGTTATGTTATGTTACATTATGTTATGTTTGTTATGTTATGTTACATTATGTTATGTTATGTTGCATTATGTTATGTTACATTATGTTATGTTTGTTATGTTATGTTACATTATGTTATGTTATGTTGCATTATGTTATGTTACATTATGTTATGTTTGTTATGTTATGTTATGTTATGTTACATTATGTTATGTTTGTTATGTTATGTTACATTATGTTATGTTATGTTGCATTATGTTATGTTACATTATGTTATGTTTGTTATGTTATGTTACATTATGTTATGTTATGTTACATTATGTTATGTTTGTTATGTTATGTTATGTTGCATTATGTTATGTTTGTTATGTTACATTATGTTATGTTACATTATGTTATGTTACATTGTGTTATGTTACATTATGTTATGTTATGAGACAAAATTAGTGATTGAGACATTTAACTGTAGATGTTTTAAATGCACTTTTGTTTTTCTTGCTTTCTTCAGGAGAAGTGGAAGACTACGTCCACTTCTAATATACAGTCTTTAGGTACAGCGGGTATAAACCGCATCACATCATACAGATGCTGCTCCAGACAGCCATGTCATAGCTGTATTCATGTCCAAATGTCCAAATGAAATAAGGAAGATATGGAAGAAGTTTGTCATATACGAGCCCTTTGGTGTGTGACCTCCTGTTTGCCGCAGTCAGAGCTGTGGACAGTCATTGGGTGTGTCCCGAGGCTTCAGATACAAGCTCCAGGTTTTGTCTTTCTCCTGTTTGGAATTACCCCGCTCCGCGTCATGATCACTCTCTTCACTCCATGCCGTGTGGAGCTACACACAGCGGCGTCCAAATGACGAAAAACATTGTCATACAAAGTGATTTGCAGCACATCAAAATAAATGGAGGATAATAGAGGATAATAGAGGATAACAAGAAGCGTTAGATGTTTTCCTATCATCACACGATATGTATCATCGTATCATTCAGCCGTATTTCACATTTTCTCTCCATGGTTCGTGGTTGTCACCAAACACACACACACACACACACACAGACGGTCAGTCAGTGCATCTGATTCTGATGACCGCTGGCTTTTCCCAGTTTCCCATGGTTCAGTCTTTTTACGAGCAACTGGAAGCCATTATGGAGATGAGGGAGATGAGGGAGCTGAGTGGAGCGGCGCAGTCCTCTCCCAGCGATGACAGGACTTTCAGTCTGGGTCCCCTTCCCCTCCCAGCGTAAATTAAACACAAATGGACTCTGTGCTGTCACACACACACACACACACACATTCTCTGGACACGTAGTAACATGTGCACAGAACATGCACGGTACCATGCAAACATGCTGTCACACATGACATAAACAAACATTTTGACGTTTTTTTCTGCATCTACTGAAACTAAATCAGCACAAAAACAAAAAAACACATATGATTTTTCTTTTCTTTCCCTGATTCACTCGTCTCTGTCTGGCTTTAGTCATGAAAACATCCAAAGTCATAAATCCTAATGTAGGTTTCATGCCTGAGTGTGAGATATGTAGCACAGACACGCACACACATAGTTTTCAAGCTTTTTATTACTTTTTTATTATTCATTATCACGTTCATCGAAGCAGAACGTTTGCTTTTCTCTGGCAGCTGACCAGGTGGGTTCAGTGTGTTAGAAGGTAATGTTGGAAACAGAGCTGAGAGTGTCACTGATAACAAGAACGGGTGTTTATTTACAGCTGCACCAGCATCTCAGTGAAGTTGCTGTATTTGTTTTTCATTTTGAAAGTATGTGGTCATAAAAACAAAGCCTGGACACGTTTAAACAGTCATACGGTCAGGTGACCCTCAGGTGACCGTCAGGTGACCGTCAGGTGACTGTCAGGTGGCTGCACTGAGTCCACGCTGTGCTTCGCTCAGGGTTGCATGCTTGCTTCCAAAACTTCACGGACCATGCCTTCTGATGCTGACACAGAACTTTTACACCCAAATAAAAAAATATCTGACCTACCTAGACCCCACCGATTTTAATAATTTTAGACCAATTTCTAAACTTCAACAAAGTTGTACAGTCTTGCTTCCTTCATATCAGAACCATTTAAAAAATTAAAAATATTCTATCACAGCCTGATTTAGAAATACTAGTCCACGCTCTCATATTCTCCTGCTTAGATTACTGTAACTCCCTTCTATCTGGCATCAACCATAAATCCCTCTCCCGCCTCCAGCTGGTTTAAAACCGGTTTTAACAGACGGCATCACATTACTCCAATCTTGGCTTCACTCCACTGGCTCCCCGTACGTTTTAGAATTGATTTTAAGATTTTACTGATCACTTTTAAGGCTCGTCAAGGTCTAGCCCCTGAATACATTACTGACATGCTGACCCCATACGAGCCTGTTCGCAGCCTTAGATCCGCGGGCAGGTCTCTCTTAACTGTTCCAACACCGAGGTAAAAACCAGAGGTGACCACGCCTACTCTGTTAGAGCGCCTCGGCTTTGGAACGGCCTGCCCGCGGAGATAAGGCTTGCGAACTCAGTGTCATCTTTTCGAAATCTCTTCTTAAAACTCATTTTTATATGTGATGCGTCCTTTTATCCTTTTATCTTTTTTTTTTATCTAGAGCATTAACCACCCTTAATCCTTACATCACATAGTTTTCTTCCTTTTTGTGCATTTTTTATTCTGTATGTATAAGCACTTTGTAAATTGCTGTTTTTAAAAGTTTTTAAAAGTTTGTAAAAATAAAGCTTTACTTACTTACTTACTGTAAGTAACTGCACTGATATACGATGACTGTCTATGTACATTTCACTCAACACAAACCAAACTTAAAGCTGAAGTGTGTAACGTTTAAATGTAAACAAATGTATGTTCCTTTCAAACCACTGTCACATGAGTTCACGCATTACAGATTAAGTTTGTTGGCTCCTCATCTCTCTCTGTGTTTCTCAGTATAGTGGCGTTTAGGTCTCGTGTAACCTAGTGACATTCCAGCATGGCAAACAGGAAGTGGTGTAATAAAGTGACAGGAAGTGATGAAGCTGCAAACAGGTTGAAAAAAACAATTCAGCAGTTAGACAAGATAAGCACAGTCACAGTAAAGACAGAACTGTGTGTGTGAAATCAGATAGGCAAGAGTATTATTCATTTGAACTCAAGATCAACTACGACATAAAAGCAAATCATTTATTTTGCCAGTGATTTGTAAATTCAACATGATTTTTTCTTTCATCTTCTCCGTCTCCACCTGTGGGTTGTTTTCAAAACACAACCCTTCCATTGATCTGGGCTTGGGACCAACACTATGAGTACACTGGATGGAACCCAATCAATGGGGATCAATTGGGAATGGGTAACTTGCCTCAGAGCTACTCCAGGCCTTGACCTGTCAGGGTTTGGATCACCTCTCCCCTCTGATTCCATTCATCCATCCATATTTTACTGCTTCTATCCTCCAAACGAGGGTCGCTCGCGGGGACACTGGTGGGGCACTGGTGGGGCACTGGTGGGCAGGGTCGCACCCTGAACAGGTGGTCAGTCGATCTCAGGGCCACATCAAACAATCATTCACACGAGACTGGTGAGACCTGCTGAACACAATGGTATTCAACCTAGTTTAATGGGACTTAAGTGATTTAGTAAATAGGACCTTTAATTTCTTTCAGTGTGTACGAACATCTTTGAATTGCAGATTTATTTTTTAAAATGTGTAAACCACTCAAACACCCACCAAAGTCCAATGAGTAGTTTACAAACTACTGTTTTCAGTCTAACAGCAAACACACTGACTTTTGTTTTTCATTGAGATGGTTCTCAGTCCAAGGGGAGCACTGACTATGAGTCAGTTCTTTAAAATGCACTTAAAATAAAACCCTCAACTGTCCCTTTAACTGTTTTGTCCTCCATTATGATCAAATGTAGCAGAAGACATGCTAAAGTCATTCCCAGCATTACATACAGCATTGGTATGTGGTGTGAGTGTTTTATCTGTGCCAAATGTGTAATGATATATGGACCATACGCACTGATATTAAATATAATACATTATCTTTCACATACTGTGTCAGCAAATAAGGTTTACAGAATAATACCTCGTAAAAACATCTGCTTTCACAGGACTGGATTTCAGTAAAACAGCTAAAATAGAAAAAAAATGCTTCATTTCTTCCAATTGTGCATTTTTAGAGACACATTTTGTACTTTGTGATTCAAGCTACAGATTTTTTTGTTTTACATATTTCACATATTTTGGCCTAAATACTTACAAGTGTGGGTGTGTTTTTCTTCTTATTATCATTGTTCTTGTTATCTATTGACAGTATAAACATATCAAGCTGATCCTTAAAGGATAATTCTTTTTTTTGTTTTGTTTAAGTGTGGTTGCTCCCCCTGCATCCGGGTCATCGGGTTAATTCAGTTACCCCTGAGCAAGGCACCCAACCCTCATTGCTCAGTGGAGGGTTTCTATTAGAGGATGGGACACATGCAGAGAAAGACTCTGTTAAGACCATTAGTCAGCCGTTTTCAACGAAATATAGAAGTTTGTAAAATGTAAATTTTTCCACAATGAAAAAATAAATCCTAAATTTTTACATCACAACACACAGGAGTTGTTGATCATTGTTAGTAAGTTCAAATCTCTTATTTTGTGACTTTGGTTCATGTGTTCATTAATACATCTTCTGATGCACCTGAACACATCATCAGTGATGTAACCTGGTATCCTCGGGGGTTTCGGGTCTCACAACATCATACACCCTCCACCAGGCGACCCCACCACGGTTGTACTGGTGGTGTTCTGCACTCGGCTGCAGCTGCTGATACCCTTGCTGATGGCATCCGCAATCGGTTTCAGCACCTGGTTATGGCGCCAGGTGTACCGGCCCTCACCGAGAGCTTTTGGGCAGGAGCTCAGAATGTGCTCCAATGTTCCCCTGGCTGAGCACAGAGAGCAATTCGGATTTATCTAAATGACACAAACTAACCAAACCATGGAGCAGTAGACCAGCAGTTTTTCACTATGAGACTCAGATCGTGTCAATATCTCATACATGCTCTCAACAATGAACTCATTCATTTACATATTTGATGCAGATGACATGATGACTTATGCAGCAGTGTTTAATAAAACAGCCAGTGCATGCCAGCAAACTATTATTAAGCTCCGTGCTGCTGATATCTCAGTATTATGAAAGAATTTGAAATGATGTGTCTGAGAGGAGGTGAGTTTTGGCCTCATGTGTGTTGGAGATGACTGGCTGTGATGAATGGATGAATAAAGAGCAGAGACTTAGACACCAGTCTAACAACAGGGCAAATTTATCTCAGTCCATCACACTGAAGAAATAGTATGTATTTCTATTATTATTCTTATTGTAGAATCAGACTGAAGGAAAAGAAGTGGAATGAAGTCAAGTCAATTTTATTTATATTGCCCAACATCACAAACACAGTTTGACTTAAAAGGCTTTACAGTTACAGCAACCTCTGTCCTTGGACCCCCTGTCCTTAGACCCTCTGTCCTTGGTCCGTCTGCCCTTGGATCCTCTATCCTTGGACCCCCTGTCCTTGGTCCGTCTATCTTTAGACCCTCTGTACTTGGATCCTCTGTCCTTAGACCCTCTGTCCTTGGATCCTCTGTCCTTGGACCCTCTGTCCTTAGACCCTCTGTCCTTGGTCCATCTATCCTTAGACCCTCTGTCCTTGGATCCTCTGTCCTTAGACCCTCTGTCCTTGGTCCGACGGTCCTTAGACCCTCTGTCCTTGGACCCTCTGTCCTTAGACCCTCTGTCCTTAAACCTTCACATCTCGTGAGGAAAAACTCCACAAAAACCCTTGTACAGGGAAAAAAGGGAGAAACCTCAGGAAGAGCCAGAGAGGAAGGATCCCTCTGTCAGGACAGACAGACAGGCAGTAGATCTGTCTGTCAGCCTGGCTACAGTGCTGAAGAGAACCCTATGATTGTTCTTGTTTTCTTCTGTCAAAGATGAATAATAGGAGGTTCTAATATTAGGAAGGGCTTTCTTGTACGTTGTCAGGCTAAATAGGACTCCTTGGTAACTTATGTGTTGTTTGTTTTAAAGCGTGTATTGTGCAGTTACACCAAGGGGCAAATCTTCTCTAACTCACTACCTTCCTTTTCAGAGGGGCAACACAAGGAAGGGTGTAATTGAAACTGTGAGTGAGTTTAACATGTTGAATAAAACCAACTGAGTTCACTGAATACATAATAGCAGAGCTAAGGCGGTCTCCTGTAACCATGTTTCAGTAATACACAATAAATCAATGTGATTATCTGCAATTCAATTGTTGACTAAGAGTGACTTTGAGGAAAGTGACCTAATATTTAATAGTCCACATGCTATTGAAGTATTTTGAAATTCACTTTTGTGTAAGTCACTGCTCCTGTATTTGTGCCCAGCCATGGAGAAACCAGCAACAAGTCTCCCGAGGAGCATTTTGAGTTATTTGCAGATTGTGAAAGTGTGATTTTTAAGCTTTCCAACAATGTCTAACACATATTTGAAATACTTGAAGAAGATGTGGCCATTTGAATGTAGGCACTCCTCAAACTGGTTTCGGGAGAATTTTAGCATCAAAGATTTTCACCTTCTGGGAGCCAAGAGACAGAATCATCACATTTACGTAGTCCAACCCCCTCCTGGTGTCAGCTGTCAGTGACATCTGATATCTGTTAGCCCACAGGACAGAAATTATTGTAGTAGTTTGAACAATGGTTCTCAATAACAGGTCTAGGGACCCCGAGGATTCTATAAAGAGGTCCCACAGGGTTCCCAGAGAAAAATAAGATGAAACGAGTACAAATTTCATAAATGAAAAACAAGAAAGATAATATACTTAGAAGGATCAAAGATAGATACATATTTCTAATATCAAATGAAATAAAATACATTGAAGTGGTTCTGTGGTGTAGTGTGGATGGATCAGTCTGTTACTGAATGATGATGATGATGTGCTAATTCCCAGCTAGTAGCTAAATCATTAGCATCACAGTCAATACTTCATACCCAAAGTGTCACTCCGGCAGTTTGCCCCGCCCCCTCCTCTGCCGGTCTGCCGGCCCTGATTACACACACCTGCTGACAATTAAGCCATGTGGACTTTAAAAACTCTGTTTCCCTGTTTCAGTGACAGTGTGTTTTCGCCCATGCCTGATCACCAGAGCTCCTCGTCACAGCCACAGATTCCACAAGTTTTTGATTCTCTTTGTGAGCAACGCTTTCTTTTGTAAGTTTTCTTATCATAGCCTGTTAGCTGATACTTTAGTTAAGATTTATAGCCCCTTTTGTTTTCCTCCTTGGGAGAGATTTATGTTTGTTAATTTTCACAGCCTTTTAGTAACTCCAATCACTAGGATTGTGACTTACCTTTTATTAGTTAGATTGATTAGATCCAATCATTTAGATTGTGTTTTGTTTTTGACCTCGTTCTTAGTTAGTTAAAGATCGCCAGTCAATAGGATTGTGCTTTTGAGTTAGTTTTCGTTTTGAAGTGTTTAGAGCTTTGTTTTCCTCCGTTTAGAGAGTTTTCTGTTTAAGTTTTACATGATAACCATAGTCTGAGTTTGTTTTCTCTTCAGAGTGATTTTTTGTTCCGCGTTCATAGTTCCGCAACGTTTCTTTTGAAGAGCGTTGCGCTCTCCATTTGTTATAGTTTTTCATAGCCACGCTTTTATTTTCCCTCAGTAAAGAGGATCTGTCTTGTGTTTTGTTTACGAGTGCCAATAAAGACAATTAAATGCCTCTGCGTCTGAGTCCTCTCTGATCTGTCTTGTCAGTACACACTGGCCAGTATAGACTCAACAGAGAACAGACAGTGGCTAGAAGCCCATCTCTCCAGGCAGGAGCAGTTCCAGACCACTAGGGCGGAGCATCTGGGTCAGCTTACGACCCAGGTGCGGAACCTGACCGATCTCCTGCGGTCCAAGACCAGCCCGCCCGCAGCACCGAAGCCTCCGGTGTCTGATGAAAGCCTCATGAATTGGGATTTGGCAGCAAAAATAGGACTTAAAACCCAGATCCTGGCCAGGCCTATCAAAGCCAGTGCCCTTAACGGCAAAGAACTTTTTGTGATCACTCACTCCACAGAATCTCTCGAACTATGCATAGGGGGGCACACTGAAGCCATCAACTTTTACTTATTTAAATCCCCATCTCAAACATTGATCCTAGGACTGTCATGGTTGTGCAGGCATAACCCCCAGGTGGACTGGAGATCAGGGACCATCATGGGGTGGGGGGAGAGAACTGTAAAGACCACCAGAGCAAGACCCAGACACAGGATGGGGATGTGACACACATTAACCATGTCTCTGTCCCTCCTGCCGCAGATCCCGAGACCCCAGACCTGAGCGCAGTACCTCCCTGCTACCACCAACTTCAGGAGGTTTTTAGCAAGTCCAGAGCCATGTCGCTTCCCCCTCACAGACCCTATGACTGCGCCATAGACTTGATTCCCGGTTCCACCATTCCAAAAGGACGTCTGTATCCAATTTCTGGCCCAGAGAGAGCGGCTATGAGGGACTACATAGAAACTTCACTCAAGGCGGGCCTCATCCGTCCCTCCTCATCAGCTGCAGGAGCCGGGTTCTTCTTTGTGGGCAAGAAGGACGGGTCTCTAAGATCCTGTATAGATTACAGCCCTCTAAATGCTATCACCATCAAGAACCGCTATCCACTGCCCCTCATGTCCTCTGTATTTGATCAGCTACAGCAGGCCAAGGTTTTTACTAAACTGGACTTGCGTAACGCCTACCACCTAGTCAGAATCAGGGAGGGGGACGAGTGGAAGACAGGTTTTAACACCCCCGTAGGACACTATGAATATTTAGTCATGCCCTTCGGACTCACTAACGCCCCCGCTGTTTTTCAAGCCATGATAAACGACGTCCTTAGGGACTTCCTCGACCATTTCGTTTATGTTTATCTAGATGATATTCTAATCTACTCCCCCGACCTAGACACCCACAGAGAACATGTAACAAAAGTTCTTAAGAGACTATTAGAGAACAAGCTCTATGTCAAGGCTGAAAAGAGTCAGTTCCATGCCGACATCATCTCCTTCCTGGGCTACATTGTAGCCCCTGGAAGAGTGCAGATGGACCCGGCTAAAGTTAGCGCTGTGGCTGAGTGGCCCACGCCTGATAGCCGCAAGAAGGTTGAGCAATTCCTCAGATTTGCTAACTTCTACAGGCGGTTTATCAGAAGCTTTAGCGCAATAGCTGCCCCGTTGCACGCACTTACCTCCCCACAGGCGAGGTTCCACTGGTCTCCGGCAGTGGAGGTGGCGTTCCAGAGCCTCAAACGGCGATTCACCACGGCACCCATCCTGACCATGCCAGACCCCCGTCGACAGTTCGTGGTGGAGGTAGACGCATCCAACGAGGGGATCGGGGCGGTCCTCTCGCAGCGGTCCGAACAACATGGGAAGATGCACCCATGCGCCTTTCTGTCACAACGATTATCCAAGGCAGAGCGCAACTACGACGTCGGCAACCGGGAGCTGCTGGTGGTCAAGGTGGCATTGGAGGAGTGGCGCCACTGGTTCGAGGGCGCCGAGCTTCCCTTCATCGTCTGGACGGATCACAAGAATCTGGAATACATCCGTAAAGCCAAGAGACTCAATTCTCGCCAGGCCAGGTGGTCACTCTTTTTTAACCACTTCTCTTTCTCCCTCTCTTACAGGCCAGGGTCCCACAACGTCAAGCCCGACGCCCTATCCCGGATCTACGACCCTGAGCCTGTTGCCAAGGAACCAGAGCCTATCCTTCCACTGAACTGTGTGGTTGGAGTGGTGACATGGCAAATAGAGAACGAGGTAAAGCAAGCCAACGGTGAGGCTCCGCCACCTAGTGGGTGCCCTGAGAACAGACTGTTCGTTCCAGTCAGGTTGCACCCACAGGTGATACATTGGGCCCACACCTCGCTGCTTACCTGCCACCCGGGGGTTCGATGGACTATGTTTGCCATCACCTGGAGGTTCTGGTGGCCAGCCATGGAACCGGACGTCAAGGAGTACGTCGAGGCCTGTCCTGTCTGCGCCAGAAATAAGTCCTCCACCAGGTCGCGCATGGGCCTTCTGCAACCGCTCCCCATCCCCTCCAGACCGTGGGCAGAAATATCAATGGACTTCGTCACGGGGCTCCCGGTCTCCCATGGTAACACCACTGTCCTCACGGTGGTGGATAGATTTTCCAAAATGGTCAGATTCATAGCCTTGCCAAAACTACCTACAGCCAAAGAAACTGTGGCTGTAGGCCGCATCTGGGCAGCCGCCCGGCAGGTGTTGGTTCGCCAGGGGGATCGGGTCAAGAAAGCTGCAGACCGTAGGGCAGAAAGTGTGGCTGTCTGCCAGAAACCTTCATCTGCGGTTCCCCTCCCGGAAGCTGGCATAGCAGTTTGTGGGGCCATTCCCAGTCTCCAAGGTCATCGGCCTCGCAGCAGTTCGCCTGCGCCTGCCTCTGTCCCTCCGAGTCCACCCCACGTTCCATGTCAGCCAGGTCAAGCCGGCCAAGGAGAGCTCCATGGTCCCACCCTCCCCGGCCCCTCCTCCTCCGGAAGTGATAGACGGAGGTCCAGTCTAGTCTAAGCGGCTGCTTGCGGTCCGAAGCAGGGGCCGGGGCAGGCAGTACTTGGTGGACTGGGAGGGATACGGGCCAGAGGAGAGACAGTGGGTCCCGTCCCGGTTCATCTTGGACCCTAGCCTCATTAAGGAATTCCACAAGGACCATCCTGAGCAGCCTGGGCCGTCAGGAGTCGGTAGCCCCTTTTGTTTTCCTCCTTGGGAGAGATTTATGTTTGTTAATTTTCACAGCCTTTTAGTAACTCCAATCACTAGGATTGTGACTTACCTTTTATTAGTTAGATTGATTAGATCCAATCATTTAGATTGTGTTTTGTTTTTGACCTCGTTCTTAGTTAGTTAAAGATCGCCAGTCAATAGGATTGTGCTTTTGAGTTAGTTTTCGTTTTGAAGTGTTTAGAGCTTTGTTTTCCTCCGTTTAGAGCAGGGCTCTCAAACTCAAATGAGCTGGGGGCCACTGCTGGCACTGTCATCTCAGTGGGGGGCCACTTGAGTGTTTGAGACGAGTATCAGAAAAAAAATCACAAATCTTTCTGAAAACGGGGTTTATTTTCAAATATTGTTTGATAATATTACAATATTTCGCCTACGTTTGGAGAGCTTCTTCTTCTTCTTCTCCTACTATTTACCATTTCTTCTTCTGCGCTTCTCTTTCATGTCGTCAGCACCAGGCCTGGATGCCAGACCTGCAGCAGGAGATCATGGATTTGGTCTTTTCCCAAAAGTGATGGTGTATTCATGTTTGTTTCTGTTTAGTATTATTCCAGGCGTGGAGACAAGGTTTGACGTGAGCAGAGGCTGCTGGATGATATACTGTACGTGTTTGGTAACATGGACGCTCGTCACCTGTGCTGTTTGTTCTTAGCTGTTACTGACTGACGTGGGAATGGGCTTTAGCGTGAAACTGGCACGCAGAAGTTCCTCCATGCGAGACAGGCATGCCACTCGTTCAGTCAGAACCTGTGAACACACACTGGTGTGCAGATTCAGAGCGGCGGGAAAAGGGGGGGAAAGCAACTTTGGCATGGACGTGTGCCCTCATAGCCCCGAGTGTCATGCACTACCTGCAAGAGATAAGAGCTCTCACATGTCCAAAAACCCTCGGGGACTGCAACATGGGAGCAGGGCCGCTGTGCTCAGAGTCGGGGGTGTCAGTCATTGAATCGACAGCTTGTATAAGCATAGTTTACCACAGATGATTGTAAAACTCTCAGTGACAGTTTATTTTAGCAGAGGTCAGAGATGTTCCCAAAGCACAGAAATCTCTCAGTACTCTGGCTTTAGTCGAGCATTTTTACACAGTCTGCTGAGAGATGTGTCTGTGCTCGCCGAGAGTCACGTGTTTGTTACAGCAGCCTGTTTTGACTTCAGCACTGAGAACCAGAGAGAGAACATGGCTGAAACACCTGGTAATCACCTGTGTACGTTACAGCTGGAGTTAGCAGAAGCTGCTAAAGTAAGGCCGTAGTCCCTTATTGAAAAGTGGATGTGAAGCCAAGACTCTGACACTGGTTGATTTGAGGAGAGCGTATGAAACTAATGATCTCAATCGTTAGTTTGATTTCTTCTTTAACAGAAAATCATGTGAAATGTGTCGATGAATGTTCATCGAGTTAAACTTACAACAAAGCACAGTAATGAGTGACTGTTGGCTGTTGTCACGTGAATTTGGACGGCAGAAAAAAAATGCCGAACAATTAAATCCATTTAGATTTAGAGGAAACAGGTTTAGGTGAATATGCATCACTTTTTGTGCCGTTCCATCCATGCGGTATTTTTGAAAACGCCTCCCAGAATGGGAACATCACAGTGAATATGATGCTTTATGCGCTGTCATTGATTGTCTTGTGTAGGTGTCTCAATGCCTGGCTCTGCAGGTCATCACTGTGGATGAACTGGGCTGAAACAGCAGATGATGCTACTGAAGCCTCCTTAGAGAAACTGAGTGTTTTGATTTGAAACACTCACGTCTCTGATTTTCTCTGGAGACTTTGGTGCAGATATGCACTGCTTTATTTTACAGTCCTAGTACATGTTCATTACACACACACAGTGATATTCAAGTACCGGGAAAGAACATGTTACTTTGAAAGTTCATTAAGCCAGAACAGAATACTTCTGGATTGGCAGTAAATGCTATTTAAAGGTAAGTAACTGGAACTCACCAATGTACTGTAGGTACTTACTAGGTAATAACTTAGTACTGACTGTCCTTGAATCTGATACTTTCTTAATATGTGTATTGTATTACCATCTAATTTCCTAGTACTCCAGTTACCATGTACTTACTTTGTACTTTAATCTTTCTTTCTGCTACTTTGTTAATATGTATATTGAAATACCATCTACTTTTCTAGTATGTTTCCATGTACTTAGTATGTTATAACTTAGTACTTACATCCGTTCTGTATGGGTACTTTCTTAGTACATCGATTGTATTACATGTAGTTTCTTGGTAGTTTTTCATGTACTTACTAAGTAATAACATAGTACTTACTTTCCGTTCTGTATGGGTACTTTTTTAATACATAGACTGTATTACCATCTGGTTTCCGAGTATGTTTCCATGTTCTTACTAGGTACTAACTTAGTAATTACATAAAGTTACTTTGGAACTTTCCTATTAACTATGTTTTGTTACCATCTAGTTTCTTACCAGGTAATTAGCGGGCTGTAAAATAAAGCGTTACTGACTTTGGTACATGGAGAGAATGATTTCAAAAGTGACACAAACTTTGGTTTCCTGTCTTATGTTGAGATACAGCAGGAAACATATTGTTGAGATATTGTATGAACTGTTTCATTCTTGTGTCATCACCAGTCAGTCAGGGTGGGCATGTGTGTCTCACACTGGCAGGTCAAAGGTCAAAGTGCCCCATACAACCACACCTAAAAAAGCTGAGCCAATGATCCTTGATGGGTTGTGTGTGTGTGATTATTTGTCTTGACTGTGACTGTGTTCTCTTGTCATCAGTGAACGCAGCAGAAACACAGGATGAGTGAGTGTAACGCGGGAACACCCGTGTGGACGGGGTGGAACTCTCACGACGACAGCGCTCCTCGTAAAAACTTCCCATGAACATTGTTATGCTAATGATTTTTCAGAGGACTTCCTGGTCTTTGTCCAGTTGTGCGGCTCCGCCCATGGTGACAGCCGGTCATGCTGTGGGAGGAAAAAAAACACAACAAACACACGCATTTACACAAATGACAAAGTTAATGGACTCCGAATGCTATGGACATGGAAACTGGATGATTGCTCACATGTCTTTGTATGTGTGTGTGTGTGTGTGGTCCTGAGGGTGTGTGCTGCTTTGAGCATGTACACACACACACGAGACAGGGACACAGAGAGAGTTATTTGGGTAAAAACATGTTTAAGACTCTTCATTTCAGCTCTGTAAACCCTCAGAGGACAGTAGTTTGTTTTTGTCTTTTTCAACATCTGCTTCTGTTGTTTTACAGTAACTGAAGCCAGTGTTTGGTTAAAACAGCAAGAACTGTTGCCATGATTGATCAATAATTCCATAATAACCTTTCCACGGTACGCAAACATCCAAGAGAGACAATGATTGTTACATCGTCCTCCCTGATGAGCCTTGAGTTAGGTATGCAAACTAGTCTGTGTGGTCCCTCGCCTGCCATTGGAGCAGATGGGCGGAGTCACAGGTGGACTGGACAGTGATTGGTGCGGCCGCAGAACTCTCAATAGAAGAAGACAAGAAGCGGTTTTCCAGTCCATGCCGGGCGCCTCTGAGCGTCACAGCGCCTCCTGCTGAGTAGAAATTTG
Source organism: Solea solea (assembly GCF_958295425.1). Taxonomy (NCBI): domain Eukaryota; kingdom Metazoa; phylum Chordata; class Actinopteri; order Pleuronectiformes; family Soleidae; genus Solea; species Solea solea. Next base: position 29,754,278 of record NC_081139.1, read on the forward strand.
TCAGCCAAGAGGGAGTTGCAGTAATCCAAGCGTGAGATGACAGGAGCCTGGACCAGAACCTGTGCCGCCTTCTGGGTTAGAAGAGGCCGTATCCTTCTGATGTTGTGCAACATGTATCTGCTAGATCAAGCTGTTGCAGCAATGTTGGCAGTGAGGGAGAGATGGTCATCAAGTGTCACACCTAGTTTCCTTGCGGTATGAGAAGGAGTTACAACAGAGTTGTCGAGGGTGATGGTCAGGTCTTTGGTGGGAGAGCCCTTTCCTGGGACAAAAAGAAACTCAGTCTTGTCAATTTGAGTTTCAGGTGATGGTCAGACATCCACTGAGAGATGTCAGACAAGTGGAGATCCGTTCTGCTACATGTGTGTCGGAGCTGGGAAAAGAGAGAATGAGTTGCGTGTCATCGGCGTAGCTGTGATAGGAAAAACCATGAGAGAGAATAACAGAACCAAGAGAGAACCAAGACAGAACCCTGAGGGACCCCAGTAGCTAGTCTAAATAGACGATAAAAGAAGACGATAAATGCTCAATGTCCTTATCTGTTATCTGTTGTGTTGATGTTGATGTTTGTTGTCTTAACACCGCTATAATAATAATAATAATAATAATTAATTTACTTTAAGGGCACCTTACAATACATGATTAAAAAATAATTTATTATTTTGGTGGTGCAACATGAATATTGAGATGGGGAGGGCGGAACCTTTGTTTCCCAAGAGTTGCCCGGGGAATGGTTAGCGGTGTGCAACCGCTGCCACTCTCAGAGACAACCTGTTACGGGGAAAACAACAACCTGGTCTTCACGTGTCTCTCCTTTACCTGCTTAACACAGGTCAGTGTGTTGGTACACCACGATTTTGCTCCATAATTTTGTTTAATATTAACAAATATTAATAGCGTGAGTGTTATAGCATGTTTTGTTAATGTTTTTGTTACTAATTGACAGAACAAATAGGGAAGTTTTCCCGCGAAGACGCCATTTTGTGCCGCGTGCGGCCGCAGTTGCACTATGAGTGATTAAGTTTGAGATGTGTTTACAAGTCTGTTTGTTGTGAAAGTGTATCGTTATGAGTTTAATCTGACATCATTATTTTTGTTTTTATTTTGTTCATGCGCCTGTTGCCAGGTAGATTTGGTTTTACATAAGCACTTTATTTAATTTAGTAATTTCAGTGCCCTGCTATGGGAGCAGGGTAGACATATATACATACATATATAGGTAGAGGAAAACAGTGAAATTACACTGGACAGTGGACTAGTGTTGGTACCAGTTTGGACTGTGAGGAAAAAAGGTAATATATATTTACAGAACTGTATATGAATCTGAATTTCAGAGAGTATGTGTGATGAGACAATTTGTGAGACTGGAGTGTTGATTTTGATTGGTTTGTGAAAAGGTAAATGTGAACATAACACTGAGATTTGATATAAAGCTATATATTGTGCTTATGTGATGGTGATAGTTGATGTTTAATAAAAGTCAGAGACAACCTGTTATGGGGAAAACAACAACCTGGTCTTCACGTGTCTCTCCTTTACCTGCTTAACACAGGTATATATTTGTTAATGTGGTCTCACATCTCTGGGACCCGTAACATGTAGTAAGGTGATTAGGCTGTGGAGAGAGCGTCTTTGTAGAGGACGATGTGTTCGTAGTACATGCTTGTGAATTGTGAGTCCGGTTCTGGTGTTCAGGCATTCCAGGTGGTGGCCTTTGGTTTTAAGTTTTCAGAATTCCTGAGTGACCCAGGGGGCAGAGTGGGCGAATGAAAGGGGAGCATGAATGTTCAGGAGAGTTGTCTTCAGCTGTACCATTTGACCCACTTTTTTGCCATCTTGCTTTCACCTACAGTTCTTCTACAGGGAATACACTTTGTATCTATGTGCTCCCATGTTTACACACTTTGGTTTTGAACATGTGCAGTGTTTTTGTATGTGCACACCATGCTGTGTTTCGAGGCATAAACTTCCACGGAGTAACATCTGAAATCAGTGCAAACATGTCAGTATATCAGCCCCTAGTGTGTAAATGAAGCCTCAGAACTTGAAGTAAACACGTGTATGTTGCTCTCTGCCTCCATGTATCCTGCTCTGCTAATACAGTCTGAGGTGATCCAGGCCTTTGTAAGATCCTGCCCTAAAGAGGCAATACTCCAAATGATTAGGTAGCTAAGAACTCCAGGCTGAGCGGCAGGAGAGAGAAGTGTGTGTCTGTGTGTGTGTGTGTGTGAGAGAGAGCTCAGGTTGTATGCTAATAAAGACGGTGCTCGTGTCTCGTGATGGATTATGCAGGAATGTTCTGCTATTCTGGTCTAAAGAAAGCAAATATCAGCTGCCGTGTGATGAATAATCACATGTTCTGTCCAAACCATGAATCTGAGGTTCAATGTTTCAGCTGTCCTGCATATCTGCACTGCCCTGACCTCATGACGTCACCAGGGACTGGTTGTGTGTATCATTCCTGCCGTGATCACTGTTCTTTGATGCTAATTAAACAAAGCACCACATCACCACCAAATTCTAATCATTTCTTATTATGAGACAATTGACCTGGCTGATGCTAGCCAACCTGAGGCATATAAGCAAACCCTAATCAACAGACACACATTAAAGACATCATCTAAATAGTGTATAGTATATAATAGTTTTAAAAACCAATTAACTAACATTAAAGTATGCTTAGGGCCCATAAAGGCTCAGGGTTGTGCTTCTGACGTGATTGCACCTACTGCCATGATTTGCACTATTCATGTAACTATGTGATGGGTGTGTTGACTGTGGTGGTTATTTGCACTGAGCTCCTTGGGTCACATGAAACAACATTTGCTTCTCATGTGTAAATGGTAAAATGTCAATAAAGTTTGTATTGAAATGAAATCAGTCCTTTCATTAATTATTAAATAATAATAATAATTATTATTATTATTATTAGTGAAAACGTCTTGGTGGAGACAATAGGTGTTTTAGGACTAAACAGGATCTGGGTTAGCCACAGCTGACACAGCTCCTGCGACAACTGTGACAATAGTTTTCTTTGGTTTGTTCAAACCACCAATTAGAACCAGTTTGGAAGCTTATGAAAACAAACATATATACTGCACCAGCAGAGCTACAGATCGTCTGGTGCTACAACGACTTATGAGTTTGGAGAAACAATGTACACTATCATCACTCGCTGGTTGTACTGACAAACCAGCGCTGAGACCAGGAAACAGAGGTGCAGTCCTATTTTTTGGCCAATCAGCTGTGCGTCACAGAGGAAACACTTGGCTTCTTAATATGGAGCCGCTGATGCGGAGGCTCATTACTGTTACTGCTGCTTTGAGAAGCCGCATGTGTTTTCATCATTGAATGAAGATGGACAAGAGAAAAAGCTCTGCAGAAGAACTAAATTGTGGCTTTTATGCCGACGCCAATCTCACTTCTGCTGTGCTACAGAAGAAGCAATTTGTAGCCGCAAACTTTCTCCAGAGTTTATGAACAACAAAGAGATGGATTATTTCACAGAGTGACAGGACATGACAATAATTGGACACTTTAAGGTGAACAGACACAATAGTTGGTTCTGAGGTGACGACACGACGCCTGCGATGAAAAGAAAGCACCCAGAACCTCTTATTAACCTTCTATCTTCTTATGGTATAAGTTTTCATTAATGTTGTTAATCTACGTTATGTTAGTGTTCATTCACAGTCAAATACAGGGATTAAAAGATGTTTGTTCATGCTGGACGCTGTCTTTTAATAATCCACTGTGTGTTTCAGAACGTTATGTGGCTACATTGTTATTAGCTAGCTGAGTTTGACGTTTTAAAATGCAAATGTTACGCACATGGAAACTTATGTTTGATCAGATGATCGTATTATAAGCTGTAACAGGAACATGTGAGTGTCTGCTATTAATATGAAGAACAAAACAACCTGATTGAATAATGTGTGAATGACACAGCTTTGTGACAAGACGGATCAGAGAGGACTCAGACGCAGAGGCATTTAATTGTCTTTATTGGCACTCGTAAACAAAACACAAGACAGATCCTCTTTACTGAGGGAAAACAAAAGCATGGCTATGAAAAACTATAACAAATGGAGAGCGCAACGCTCTTCAAAAGAAATGTTGCGGAACTATGAACGCGGAACAAAAAATCACTCCGAAGAGGAAACAAACTCAGACTATGGTTATCATGTAAAACTTAAACAGAAAACTCTCTAAACCACATGTGTCAAACTGGTGGCCCGGGGGCCACATGTGGCCCTCCCGTCGATTACATGCGGCCCGCCCACCACTGTGCGAGGTGATGGAATAGAGACAGAATATAAGACTCAATGTATTTTTATAATAGTAACAAGACATTGGGTTGTAATCATTGCTTTATTAAAAGTATTACACTCAACATGAAATGACATATATTTAAGCCGTTTTAATCACAATTATCCTCGTCATTATTTGCTAAATTTTCAATTGAATTCTCTGTTTTTGTGCATCATGAAAATGTTTTTATTGTGAATCATTTTATATCAAAACAAGCAATTCTGTCTAATATCATAATGAATATCTTATATCGGCAGCCCGTGGCCAAGTGGAAAAGGAACTTGGCTTGTAACTGGAGGGTCACCAGTTTAAGTGAGTGTGTGAGTGGTTGTTCCTCTCTGTATGCTGGTGACCTGTCCAAGGTGTGACCCCGCCTTTCACCCGATGTCAGCCGGGATTGGTACCAGCAGCCCCATGAACGAATGAATGAATGAATCAATGAATAATTAAGGAGATGAATCAGAAGAACACAGCAGTTTCTTTGCCATTTGAAACAATGTTTTATGATCAATGCACACACTGTATAACACTGTTATTAGACGTGAAGAATCTGCCCATCATATTTACCACAGACTGCTGTGCTCCACCCCCTCACACACACACACACACACACACACACACACACACACAGAGGAGTGCCTGTAATTAGGTGTGTTTAGTTTGAACAGCGTGCCAGCGTAGCCTCAGCCACAGTTCCCTGGAGACCATGCTGCCAATTTCACTGAGTCAACACATGTATCCATACAGTACCCAACGACTGGTGCTCAGAGTGAGTCACACACACACACACACACACACACACACACACGTGCTGACACTCTCAGAGTATTAGCTCGTAGTTAGCGCCTCTTTCTGGAGGCCTCTCTGTGCACTCAATGCATTGTGGTACAGAAGAGTGGTGACTTTAGAGTGGTAACATCATCGCTGTTGCCTGGTGCAGGATCCACTTTGTACATGTCTGTCGTGACCCATTACAGTTGCTAATGTTGCTATAGTTATGACAAACGCTTAAATATGGACGTAGTTTCATTTAGTTTCCCGTGGACACATGGTGGAGCAGTGGCCAGCACTGTTGCCTTACAGCAAAAAAAACCTGGGTCTGTGATCCAGTCTGACTTAAGTCCTTTCTGTGTGGAGTTTGCATGTTCTCCCGTGTGTGTGTGTGTGTGTGTGTGTGTGTGTGTGTGTGGGTTTCCTTCCACAGTCCTAAAACATGCAGAAGTGGACACTGGACACTGTTGTTTGTCTCCCTGTGATGGACTGCTGACCTGTGCAGGCTGTGACGGGCTCCCGCGGCCCCTGAGCCTCATGTAGACGACAAAGTGGTCGACAATGAATGAATGAATGAATGAATGAAAATGAATTTTTGTTTTTAAGGCCATGTGATTTATTTATCACCATCAAACTTATAAGGTAATAAAAGGTAAAGACGTTTTTAATATTGCTAATATCATTAATATCATGATCATAAAGTCATATTATTAGGAACAATAACAACGTGTTAAAAGTAGTTTTATAACTCCACATTCTTTCACTCAACATGTATCTTCATGTCTAATTCATGTGTTCATCACTACCTTTAGGGTTACACATTGATGGAAAGCTTTAGGAATCTGTAAATAACTACTTGTTCCTGGTTTTCCATGGCTGACATTACACAGCTGAGGTGATTATGATCCTCATTCAACTTTCATCTACAGCTTGTCCTTTTCTGAGAGTCACACTGAATGAGATAATGAAGATCATAGTGATGATGATGATGATAAATGATATCCTGTTCTCTATCTCTCCTCTCTTCACCCACCTCTCCTTCACTAACCTCCTTCCCTTCCCCCTCCTTTGTCTCCTCTCTCCTACTCCAACCGTCGGAGGCAGAGTCTGGTTCTGTCAGAGATTTCCTCTGTAATAATTGTAAGGTCTTGATCTTATCATATAAAATGCCTTAAGATAATGTCTGTTATACAAATAAACTTGAGTTTCATTTAAAATGACATTTCTAAATGAGTGTGCACTTCACAGGACACATGGAAGGAAAATGTCTCTCTATTGATTAGTGTGAGTGTGTGTGTGTGTGTGTGTGTGTGTGTGTGTGATGGTGGAAGTACAAATGAAGTGCATCAGTAAAGCTGTTCTTCTTAAAGCAGCTGTTATGAGGCAGCGACGTCTGCTCTGTTTGTGGAACTTCGATGGCTGCGTTCTTCACTGCGCTGATGTGTGTGTCAGAGGTCAATCTCCAGGTTATGTCATTTAACTTCTATCTGCGATCACAAATGATTCCTTGCTTGCTCGACATCAGCAGTAACAATGTGCATGTGTGCATGTGTTTGCAGGTGGGACACACTACATTCATTCATACAAGTCACCTGGTTGTCTTGGACAGTGTGTGTGTGTGTGTGTGTGTGTGTGTGTGTGTTTTCACAGCTGGCTCTAAGTAGCTGTCAAGGTCCCACAGAAACCATAACCCTTAAATTTGACCTGGCAAGCTACACACTGCAGCTCAAGTCATCTGCGTTTCAGGAAACACAGTTACACACAGTTAAACATTATTATTATTATTATTAGTATTAGTATTATCATCATTATTATTACCATTACCATTATTATTATTGTTATTTATTATTATTATTATTATTATTATTATTATTATTATTATTATTATTATAATTGTTATCATTATTATTATTATCATTATTCTTATTCTTCATATTATTATTATTATTATCATTATTGTTATCATTATGATTATCATCATTCCATTCTTTGAGAGGTATAGTAACACTTAGCTCAGTTGTCAATAACCTGAAGACGTCTGCTGTATGTATTCATGTTTAAACAGGAAGAGACACCTTGCCCCTCGACAGTTTTGCATGGTCACATGTAGACATATGGTGGAGGTTGTCCATTAAAATCCTGAGGTAGAGGAACATTTCCTCAAGCCAAGGTTCAGAACATCACAATATCTAACAACTGTAGCTCGTTCACTGGTTACATCCAATATACTATATTATGTCTAACTGAATTAAATCACATTTTTAACTTGCAGTTGTAATGGACCCAAGTGCATTGTCTGTCTGCAATAAAAGAAACAAAGGTGCACAATGGTAAAGTCACATTTTCTGCTCATTTCTCACATTCAAAGACATCGAGAGTGCGTTACTCTGTTTTGAACACAGCTGTGACTGCAACCATGTTTGCAGGGAGATGACACAGCGTGATGGAAGTACTGCAGCAGGTGTTTGAAGTGCACATAGAGGAAACCTGACCGACGAGTACACATGGTGTTAGAATTACAAGTGGTCTAAACTTTAGACAGGTGAACAGGTATGAACCTCTCATGAAATGTTTGCTCTTGTGTCTTTGACTTTTTATGTGAATCATTCAGATGAAACAAACAGACAAACAAACAAAGATTTTTTTTTTTATTTTCAAAATGAACATTAATTTTCAAAGTTTTCAAAAGATAAATTGAAGCGACTCAAAAGCGTTGAACTAGGGAGTGGTTGATGACTGAGCACACCACACCACACACTGCCCAAATGTGCCCAGCCATTGAAAAACCAGCAACAAGTAGGCGGCGGGGCATTTTGAGTTATTTACAGACTATGGAAGTGTGATTTCTAAGCTTTCCATCAATGTGTAACACATGTATATCTGAAAATACTTGAAGAAGATGTGGACATTTGGATGTAGGCACTCCTCAAGTGTGTGAGTTTAGGGAGAATTTTAGCCTCAAAGATGTTCACCTTCTGGGAGCCAAGAGACAGAATCATCACATTTACATAGTCCATCTCTTTCAGCCACTAAATAATCTATCCGTTTGTTGTTCATAGGCTCTGGAGAAAGTTTGTGACGATGAGGTCCATTCACACAACAAGCCATAAACATGTGTGTGTGTCTGTCACAAATTCTAACAAGCCTCTGTTTGCCTCTCTTGCACATATTGCAAGCACCCTCCGTGGGGTGAAGTAACAAAAAGCCTCTCTGTACAATAAACTGAGATGTGATTCTTAGAACCCTCACTGCGTCCGGCACCGATGAGTCGGGCTGCACCTGAACCCCGTGTGTGAGCGAGTCAGTGTCACTTTTATTTTCATTGAAACAGTTTTTCTCGTGGTCCAGTGTGTAAGAATTAGGGTTCTCGCACCTAATGGTTCTTTTTTTAATGGTCCAAACCGTCATCCACAATCTGCACTTGCCAAAGCAGTCTGAGGGAGGAATGTCAAACAACTGTGTGCATAGCATTTGTTGTTATAAAGTGGCTAAAAGCAGCGCACACAGGATAACAACAGCTGCATCTTCACCTGTAAATAATGGAGCAAAGTGTGCACACGTGGTTGGCTGGGTGTCATGTATACAGTGGACATGATCACTGATGTGAACTCTATCCACATCTGTGATGTGAACTCTATCCACAGATGTGGATAGAGTTCACATCAGTGACGTGGATAGAGTTCAAATCACAGATGCGGATAGAGTTCATATCAGTGACGTGGATAGAGTTCACATCAGTGACGTGGATAGAGTTCAAATCACAGATGTGGATAGAGTTCACATCAGTGACGTGGACAGAGTTCACATCAGTGACGTGAACAGAGTTCACATCAGTGACGTGGACAGAGTTCACATCAGTGACGTGGATAGAGTTCACATCAGTGATGTGGATAGAGTTCACATTAGTGATGAAGATAGAGTTCACATCAGTGACGTGGATAGAGTTCACATAAGTGATGAAGATAGAGTTCACATCAGTGACGTGGATAGAGTTCACATTAGTGATGAAGATAGAGTTCACATCAGTGACGTGGATAGAGTTCACATCACTGATCAGTGATGTGTAATTCGATGGCACTGAACCAGGCTGGTATGAACGCACCCTTAGTGACATCTAATGGTGAGAATGCAGATTGCAACAAACAAAGGACTTCTTCGCTCACCGCTCCCCTTCCCAAGCGTGTCAGGAACTCCAGTGGCCTCTGCATACAAGAAACACTCACACACAACTGTCCATTCTCCACTCACACTGGGCTGGTTTGTCCATTTGGGCTACTGTAGAAACACTGCTGTCAAAGACCCTCTCTTCAAGTACTTGTTAAGGTTTATTCTAAGGCGATGAAAACCAAATGACTTTTATATTAAAGCAATTATACACTTAAAGAGACATACGCATGGGTAGTTTAGTCACTTTCTGCCAATTAACCCACTGGACCTTTAAATAATCCCAGACTAAACTCTACAGAGAGCTCCTGTTCTCTTCAGTTGAGATTTTTACATGATTTATATAAATGTTGTGAATGTTCCTGACTTGCAATAATGCAGGTTTTGGCCAACAGTGGGTGCATGTGTGTGTTTAGTATTGCATAAGGGGGGTTCCCATGTTCTCCAAAGAAAAGAGTGACTGTTGATTCTGTAACATTGTGACCACAGAGCTGCAGTGTGTCTGGAACATGTTGGGAAACACTCTGTCACTGAATGAGATCTTGTTGTGTATGAATGTGAGACAGAAAGTGTGTCTGGGTCCTCACAAGTGTGCAGTCCACGGAGGAGACCACTCTGTCGGCTAAGTACTGAGGAGACATGAGACGTCTACTCCACACAACTCACCACTTCTTCTTCTCCTGGCTGTAGAGCGTGAGGTTAATGCTGCCCTCCACAGTCTTCACCCCTAATCTGCCAAAACAGTTCAACATGTCTGATCTAAAATAAAATATAATTCATTTTCCAACATACTTTTAGAAGCAATATTTTAAACTTTTTGTTTTTGTTTTTTCCAGGCAGTTCCGATTTTGTGTTGTACCTGTTTTATTCGTTTTGATGGAGACGACAACACAGACGCTGACGTGGGATGACAACCATGGAGAAGTACAATCATTTCCCCTAATTCTCTTCATTCCATAAGCAAATAAGAGAGTAACCATGTTATAAATGGATACGCTCTTTCACCAGTGACAGAGACTTTCATCTTGGGAGAGATGACTGCAGTGTCAAAGAAACGCTGCTAAAGATGTCTTTTCATTGTTTAATGAAATGTGCTGTTTATTTTGAGATTCATCGAGTATTCTTTTGTCCATAAAATGTGGAAAAATGTCGATCAGTGTTTAATAAACCTGGAAATCATGATGTCAAATATCTTTTCAGTTTTAATGATATTATTCACATTTAAGAAGCTGAAAAACCGATTCATCGATTATCAAAATAGATGAATTTAGTCATAGATTAACAATCGAATAAGCCTAACATAACAGTACCCTACTGGTTACCTACCAATGATTAATCATCCATTTTGGTGAAGCAATGTGTCACTAATATTACATGATAATAATAATAACTGTAAACTGTAAGCTGAGCGCTTTCATTGGACGAGCCTGTCTAGCATGTCCTTCAGGAAAATCAACCAATGCCGCGTCTCGTGTCTCAAATACCGTCTCGGTCGATAAAAAGGATTTATAATATACTTTTTTGATTAAATGATGACAGCCCAAATACAAATTCTTCAGAACTGTTTAAATATTATGAATAATCATTTGAAACTTCTTAGTAAGTCCTTCTTTTTAAATACAGTAAGTGTCAGGTTGTAGATAGTTGTCTATCTTAGAACAACAGGCATACTTTGCATTTTCATTACTTTTTGGACCACAGAAGGTTTCATTTGTAGTGTAAGTGTAACTAAACCCTTAAACCCCATTGTTCAGGTGTAAACCAGTGTATCTGGACCAGGGTATCTGGTTTATTAGCTGATCCAGTTCAATTCCTCACTCAGCTCTCAGACCACTTCTTGGCATTTTTTTTTTTTTAAATTAGGCATTTGGCAAAGTTAAGAGGGGGTTTACTTTAACCTTTAACCTGTGCAAGTAACTTCCTGTCTCAAACCCAAAACAATGTAAACATGTATGCTTCCATCAAACCAAGCTTGTTTTAATGCAATGCTTTAATTCAGAAAAAAATGAATTGAAATGTATTGATTTATGAAAATGATGTTTTTATTCACAAAAACAGAACCATTTTTTCTCTCCTCATTTTGGAAAAAACATCTATTTAATTAAACAACATTGATCAAACTATTGTTTGTTTGGTTTTGAATGCAGAAAAAACAGCATTTTAAAACATATTCCATTATATACTGTGTTGTTACGTCCTCTTCCACCACTGGGTGGTGTAGTTCTCTCTGTCTATATTTTCTGTTGGCTGCTCTTGTTCTCTGCCTCTCCCTAATGTGTTCCAGGTGTGGATCCTAATCATGGGGTGGAGCCACTATCTATAAGAGCAGGTCTTCTGCAGTGTGAGGCTCTCTCTCTCTCATCTGAGGCGTGTCTCCATACCGACTGAAGCGCCTGCCATTTTCCTGCTTTTGTTATGCTTTCACATTCATGATTGCTTAAAATTCCCTGTTTAAATATTATTTTGTAAAGAAATACCCCTAGACACGTGCTCCTTTTGACTCTGGTCATGGTTGTGTTGCAGTTAGGGTACCTGGTTGTAACATAATGGGGGCTCGTCTAGGGGTATGATCCTCGCTTGGGGTGCGAGAGGTTCAGGGATAGAGGTCCAGGATCACATGGAGGTGTTGATTGCGACTTTGGTGAGTACCTCAACTTTTACTGGGTGTTAGTGATTGCATCTCAATTAGTAGCCGCCGGGCGGTGACAGACTCCGTCACTTTGTTATTTTAGTTGTTTTTTTTATTGGTGGTAATCCTTATTCGGTTTGTTATCGGTGGGTTGCAGTTGGCTGTGTAATTGGTCTGCTGCGCCCTCACGAGCTAATCAGTAAATCCAGGTAGGGAACCCACTGAAGACTAGAGAGAGGGTGAGTTTAGTTTTATTTTGTCTTGGTAGGGGTTGAGGTGTAATTGCGAAGCATCCAGTCATCCAGTGCTCACTAGATATCGCTTTAGTTGTAATTTTGTGCACTGTGAGTGCAGTGTTGTAACAGGTTGATCTGTATTGGATTAGGCTTTGGGCTGCTGTGATTTTGTGGGTTTTACCCATATTTGTTAGTCTACATCTGTGATTCTCCTGTTACGAGTTGTGGTTTGGTTAAAGGGCCTGTTTGAGGAAGTTGTGGTCGTTTTAGGGGATTTGATGGCCACTTGTTAGTTTTTCATTTTGGTTGCAGCCATTCGAGTTTGTTTGCTTGTTTGTTTGTTTGTTTGTTGTTGATTGTCACAATGACATCGGTGGCAGAAGATTTCATTGAAAATCCTTCAGTGGAGGCATTTCATAGCCTCACGAAGGATCAACTATTAGAGGTGGCAACTGCGTTTGACATTACATGTCATTTACCAGACGCTTTTATCCAAAGCGACTTACAATGGAATTGAGTACAATCAGCAAGGGGTGGAGTCGAACTTGCGACCATTGCGCCCATGATGTCTTTCGCACACAGGGTACCAGTCTTAACCACTGAGCCACTCCACCCCCATTTGCTTAGTACATTGAGCACACATTGAGCTTAGTAGCTTGGAAAAACGCTTAAAACACACTTTTAAGTCAATAATACTTCCTTTTCTTGTTGAAGAAGGTAGGTTGCCACCTGTAGATATGAAAGAAGTTATTAAGCTAAAAGAGCTTTCTATCCGAGAGAAGGAACTTGACAACGAAAGAGAGCAATTGCATTTAAAGAGCTCAGCTTGAGTTGAGACGTTTAGAGACTAAGGCGAGAGAAGATAATCTTGATTTGGCTCAATCTAGCTCATTTGATATATCAAAGAACATCCGACTCGTACCACTGTTTGTTAAGAAGGATGTAGAAAAGTATTTTCCGCACTTTGAAAAAGTGGCATTGACTCCTAAGTGGCCTAGAGATGTGTGGCCGCTGTTAACTGGCCGTGCTCAGGAGGTGTATGCGGCACTGTCTGTAGAACAAAGTGCAGACTACAACAAAGTTAAAGCATCTATTCTCCGCTGCTATGAACTTGTTCCAGAGGCGTACCGGCAGCGCTTTAGGCGCTATAAGAAAACTGAGCGTCAAACCTATATGGAGTTTGCACGTGAGAAAGAAGCGCTTTTTGATCGCTGGTGCTCTGCGAAGGAAGTGAATAGTCAGGCGAAGATGCGTGAATTAATGTTGGTAGAAGAGTTTAAGAATTGTATACCTATGGCTGTGTCGACATATCTGAATGAACGTCAGGTCAACACCTTGCGGGAAGCTGCACTAATGGCAGATGAGTTTGCCTTGACCCATCGCACACGTCTGACTTTTCCCACTCTAGTCAGGCCGAGAAGTCGAGTAAATCTTCCGGTAATTCTGAACCAATCTGTTATTACTGTAAAAAGCCCGGACATATGTTGGCAGAATGTCCCGTTCTGAAGAAGAAACAGGCTGCTAAGGCCGTAGGTTTGATTAAAGTGACTCCACAGCCATCATCTCTTGTTGCATTTCCTAACGACTCCAAGTCTGGGTACGAGCCTTTTCTCAGTGACGGTTTTGTGGCCTTGCCTGGTGGTGAACATCCTGTTCCAGTGCACATTTTGCGCGATACTGGCACTGCGTTGTCATTACTATTGGAAGGGGTTCTACCTGCGTCTGAAGAGTCGAAGACTGGCACCAGTGTTCTTGTTCGTGGCTTTGAGATGGGCTCAACTGTGGTTCCTCTCCATCGAATTGAGTTGAAGTCCAATGTAGTTAATGGTAGCATTGCCGTTGGTATCCGCAAATCTTTGCCAATTCCAGATGTAACTTTTATTCTTGGGAATGACATGTGTGGAAAAATGATGGTGAAGTGTTGCCTCATGTTGCTGTTCCAGTCAAGCCTTTAGTCCATCAGTGCACACAACAACACCCTGATGTTTTCCCTGCCTGTGCAGTTACACGTGCTATGGCAGCGCGTTCTAGCTCCTCTGATGGGAAAGAGTGCTTGTCTTCTCCTGTTGATTTAAATTCTTCTGATTCATTCTGTGATTTGTCTGATTCTTTTCTTGTTGCCCGAGATTATTTTAAGAAGACACCTAACTCTCCTACCAGTGCTCTTTGTGCTGGGTCTGAGAGATTGAGGAAAGTGAGTAACGAGACTGTGCGCCTTTCTCGTGAGAAGCTAATTGATGCTCAGAAAGTTGATGTGTCCCTGGCCTCATTGTTTCAGCTTGCCTCATCGGATGTTGATCTGGACAAGGAGCCGCAGTGCTTATTTTTCCGAGATGGCATCTTGATGAGGAAGTGGAGATCTTATAATGTTCCAGACGAGTGTAACTCTTTAGAGCAGATTGTGGTGCCATCTGGGTATAAAGATGAGATTTTGAGCGTGGGTCATGATGGTTTGGCCGGTCACTTGCGTATGTTACCCTTTTACCACCAGCTCACGTATTAAAACCCTAAATACTCTTTGGCAAAAGACACATTTCAAAAAGTATATCAGTCTAGATATACTGATATATGTATGATTCTCACTCATTTACCAGTTGGAGACTGGGGAAACACACTCGACCTGTAAACTCACTTCAACAACAAACATAATATAATAAATCAAACACAAATTCCTCAGTTTCAAAAACTGTATTAGAATGCAGGAAACACACAATCAAAAACCTTTTTCTATGGAAAATAAAAAAAAAGAAGGTTTTCTCTTATTAAACTGTCTTATTCTATTTTGAGTGCACTCGTTTTGACTATCGTTGGCGCGCTTAAGTTGGAGCTCAGTAGCAATACCTCCGTATACCTCCTCGGCAGGACCAGGCCGCAGGACCGTCTCCGCCTGCAGCACCTCGTAGCGACAAAACTCCGTCTCCCTCGGCAGCAGCGAAACGTCCTCCGTTGGCAACTCTCCTCCGAGGCGACTCTTTGAAGCTCTTCGCGTCCCTGTCGGCGGTGTCTCCCTTCAGCGTAATCGTGGCGTTAGCCTAGCTCCGGCTAGCCACTCGACCGAATCTGTCTCCGTACTTTACAAAAAAAACACAGCGGTGGAGAGTCCAACCCTCACACACTCGGAACACGCAACCAAATCACAGTTCACAGTCAGTCGCGTGAAAGAAAACTTCCCACTGGCAACACACACTGCTACGGAGTCTCTGCTCTACCATTCACCATTCCCTCGGTTTTTCTTCTTCTTCCTCTCTCGAGTCTCTCCCCCCGGAAGTGTAAAAAAAACAAACAGATCATGAACTTCAGTACGTAATACAACATAACAGAATTACTTTTAACTTTTTAAAAGCATTCATTTTAAACACAAATTATTTAGACATTTTAATACCTTATTTATCTTTTTTACCTTTACCATGAACCTCTCCGGGAACCATCACCTTACCGTGGTGGAGAGGTTTGAGTGCCCCTGTGATTCTGAGAGCTGTGTTGTCTGGAGCCTAGTGCTCCTGGTAGGGTCTCCCAAGGCAAATTGGTCTCCGGGGAGGGGCCTGACGAAGAATGGTTCAAAGACCTCATGAAAAAACAACAGAGGAAGAGAGTGACCCTGCCCGGAGGAAGCCCGGGGCCCCCGCCTGGAGCCAGGCCCAGACGGAGGGCCCGTGAGCGAACGCCTGGTGGCCGGGTCTACCACGGGGCCCGGCCGGGCACAGCCCGAACAAGTGGCCTCTTCATCGTCCTCCTGTGGACCCACCACCTGCAGGGAGATCGACTGGGGTCGGGTGCGCTGCCACATGGGTGGCAGTGAAGGTCGGGGATCTCGACGTACTGGACCTGGGCGGCAGAAGCTGGTTCTGGGGACATGGAACGTCACCTCGCTGTGGGGGAAAGAGCCGGAGCTTGTGCGGGAGATGGAGCGCTACCAATTAGATCTGGTGGGGCTTACCTCCACGCACAGCCTTGGCTCTAAAACCACACTCCTGGATAGGGGTTGGAAGTTATTCTTCTCTGGAGTTGCCCAAGGTGTAAGGCGCCGGGCGGGTGTGGGGATACTCACAAGCCCCCGGCTGAGCGCCGCTGTGTTGGAGTTTACCCCGGTGGACGAGAGGGTCGCCTCCCTGCGCCTTAGGGTTGCGGGGGGGAAAGCCCTGACTGCTGTTTGTGCTTATGCACCGAACAGCAGCTCGGAGTACCCGGCCTTCTTGGAGGCCCTAGATGGAGTCCTGCAAGGGGCTCCGTCGGGGGACTCAGTAGTTCTGCTGGGAGATTTCAACGCGCACGTGGGCAGTGATGGGGAAACCTGGAGAGGCGTGATTGGGAAGAATGGCCTACCTGATCTAAATCAGAGTGGTCGTTTGTTATTGGATTTCTGTGCAAGTCATGGACTATCCATAACAAACACCATGTTCGAGCATAAGGACGCTCATAAGTGTACTTGGTACCAGAGTGTCCTTGGCCGAAGGTCGATGATCGATTTTGTGATCGTTTCATCTGATCTAAGGCCGCATGTTCTGGACACTCGGGTGAAGAGAGGGGCAGAGCTGTCAACTGATCACCATCTGGTGGTGAGTTGGGTCAGAGGATGGGGGAGGACTCTGGATAGACCTGGTAAACCCAAACGTGTAGTGCGGATGAACTGGGAACGTCTGGAGGATGCCCCTGTCCGAGAGGCCTTCAACTCTCACCTCCGGCGGAGCTTTTCCTGTATCCCTGTGGAGGCTGGGGACATTGAACCTGAATGGGCAGTGTTCAAAGACTCTATTGTGAAAGCTGTAGTGGAGAGCTGTGGCTCCAGGGCTTTAGGTGCCTCAAGGGGCGGTAACCCTCGAACATCGTGGTGGACACCGGTGGTCAGGGAAGCTGTCCGACTGAAGAAGGAGTGTTTCCGGGATATGTTATCCCGGAGGACTCCTGAGGCAGTTGCAATGTATCGACAGGCCCGAAGGGCGGCAGCCTCTGCTGTGGCAGACGCAAAGCAGCGGGTATGGGAGAAGTTCGGAGAGGACATGGAGAAGGACTATCGGTCGGCACCAAGGCGTTTCTGGAAAACCATTCGGGGCCTCAGGAGGGGAAAGCGGGGGACCATCCAAGATGTGTACAGTAAGGATGGGACACTGTTGACCTCGACTGAGGAGGTAACCGGACGGTGGAAGGAACACTTTGAGGAACTCCTGAATCCGACATCTGCACCCTCTGTGGTGGAGGCAGAGAGGGAGGCTGATGGGGGATCATCGTCAATCTCCCTGAGGGAGGTCACTGAGGTGGTTAAACAACTCCGCAGTGGCAAGGCCCCAGGGGTTGATGAGATCCGCCCAGAAATGCTGAAGGCTCTGGGTGTGGAGGGGCTGTCTTGGATGACACGTCTCTTCAACATTGCGTGGAGGTCGGGGTCAGTGCCGAAGGAGTGGCAAACTGGGGTGGTGGCCCCCCTTTTCAAAAAGGGGGACCTGAGAGTGTGTGCCAATTACCGGGGCATCACACTTCTCAGCCTCCCTGGTAAGGTTTACTCCAAGGTACTGGAAAGGAGGGTTCGACCGGTAGTCGAACCTCGGATTCAAGAGGAACAATGCGGATTCCGTCCTGGTCGTGGAACAACGGACCAGCTCTTTACTCTTGCAGGGATCCTGGAGGGGGCCTGGGAGTACGCCCATCCGGTCTACATGTGTTTTGTGGACCTGGAGAAGGCGTATGATCGGGTTCCCAGGGAGATACTGTGGGAGGTGCTGCGGGAGTATGGGGTGAGGGGGGCACTACTTAGGGCCATCCAATCACTATACGCCCAAAGTATGAGCTGTGTCAGGGTTCTCGGCACTAAATCAGGCCTGTTTCCTGTGGGTGTTGGCCTTCGCCAGGGCTGCGCTTTATCACCAATCCTGTTGTGATTTTCATGGACAGGATATCGAGGCGTAGTCGTGGGGGAGAGGGGTTGTGGTTTGGCGGGCTTGAGATCACGTCGCTGCTTTTTGCAGATGATGTGGTCCTCATGGCTTCGTCGGCCTGCGACCTTCAGCGCTCACTGGATCGGTTCGTGGCCGAGTGTGAAGCGGTCGGGATGAGGATCAGCACCTCTAAGTCTGAGGCCATGGCTCTTAGCAGGAAACCGGTGGATTGCCTTCTCCGGGTAGGGAATGACTCCTTGCCCCAGGTGAAGGAGTTCAAGTATCTCGGGGTCTTGTTCACGAGTGAGGGGACGAGGGAGCCGGAGATGGGCCGGAGAATCGGAGCGGCTGGTGCAGTACTGCATTCGCTTTACCGCACAGTTGTGACGAAAAGGGAGCTGAGCCGGAAGGCAAAGCTCTCGATCTACCGGTCAGTCTTTGTTCCTATCCTCACCTATGGTCATGAAGGTTGGGTCATGACCGAAAGAACGAGATCACGGGTACAAGCGGCCGAAATGGGATTCCTCAGGAGAGTGGCTGGCTTTTCCCTTAGAGATAGGGTGAGAAGCTCGGTCATCCGGGGGGAGCTCGGAGTAGAACCGCTGCTCCTTCACGTTGAAAGGAGCCAGTTGAGGTGGTTCGGGCATCTGGTGAGGATGCCTCCTGGGCGCCTCCCGAGGGAGGTATATCAGGCACGTCCAGCTGGGAGGAGGCCTCGGGGTAGACCTAGGACAAGGTGGAGAGATTATATCTCCACTCTGGCCTGGGAACGCCTCGGGATCCCTCAGTCGGAGCTGGTCAATGCGGCTCAGGAAAAGGAAGTTTGGGGTCCCTTGCTGAAACTGCTGCCCCCGCGACCCGGCCCCGGATAAGCGGATGATGATGATGATGATGATGATGACCTTTACCATGAACTGGCATTTTGAAAATTATATACTAAATACCACTGATATTTATCAGAGTATTACACGTATTTCTAAAACACTCAATCGCATTAGTCAACATTTTTTTTGGCCAAGCCTTAAACAGGATGTGGTTCGCTTCTTTAAAACATGTCATGTTTGTCAGCTTGCTGGCAAGCCCAACCAGACGATTCCGCCCGCTCCCCTATACCCAATTCCAGTCATAGGCCAGCCCTTTGATCATGTCATTGCTGATATTGTTGGTCCGCTTGTGTGCTCAAGGGGGGGGGTATCAGTATCTGTTAACAATGATGTGTGCTGCTACCCGTTTCCCAGAGGCTGTGCCTCTGAGGACGATTTCAGCCAGGGTGGTGCTGAGGGAGCTACTCAAATTATTTTCCCTGTTCAGTCTGCCTAAGATTGTCCAGACTGACCGTGGGTCGAACTTTGTATCTCGTTTGTTCACCCACATGCTGAAACAACTTCGTATACAGCCCGTCTTGAGAGTAGCCCGTCTCGTGCTGTGATTGTCTTAATAACACGGAGATGCTCTCGGTTTTAGATGATCACCTTCCTCACCTTTCCATCTCAGAGGGCTGATATCCTGCAAGTGGTTAATGAATTTCCTGAACTTTTCGGGGATGTGCCACGGCAGACTCCGGTTATTGAGCATGACATTGATGTTGGGGATTCAGTCCCAATTAAACAGCATCCATAACGCGTCAATCCGGTGAAACGGGCCGTGTTAAAGAAAGAAGTTGAGTACATGCTGTTGAACAACATTGCTGAGCACAGCATGAGTGCCTGGAGTTCGCCGTGTATTCTTGTTGGGAAGTCCGATGGTACCTTACGTTTCTGCACTGATTACAGGCACGTTAATGCAGTAACAAAATCTGACTGTTATCCATTGCCTAGGCTGGATGATTGCATTGACCGCGTGGGATCAGCTGTTTACGTGAGCAAGTTTGACTTACTAAAAGGCTACTGGCAAATACCGCTTACAAGTAGGGCTAAGGAGATTTCCACATTTGTTACGCCAGATGATTTTCTTTCATATCGTGTCATGGCCTTTGGAATGCGAAATGCTCCTGCGACATTCCAGCGGTTAATTAATACCGTACTGTCAGGTATGCCAGGTTGTGATGCCTACATAGATGATGTGGTTCTTTGGAGTGCCTTGTGGCCGAATTTATTGATCAAATTCGCCAGTTGTTCCACCGTCTTTCCTCTGCCAACCTTACCATCAATTTGGCAAAGTGCGAATTTGGTAAAGCGACAGTAACGTACTTAGGCAGAGTCGTGGGGGGGGGGGGGGGGGTCAAGTGCGCCCGTTGGATGCAAAAGTCTCTGCAATTTGCAACTTTCCTGCCCCTGCTGATCGCAAAGAGCTCCGGAGAGTCTTAGGTATGGTGGGCTACTACTGTGGATTTTGTGAAATCTTTTCCTCTGTAGTGCCACCACTGACCGACTTGCTAAGCCCAAAAGTACACTGTAACAAATTGACTGTAGAATTTACAGTAAATACCTGGCAAAAAAGTTGCCAGTAAAGTATTGTAAAATTCCTGTAAATTACTGTAAAAAGGATTACAGTAAATTACAGGATAACTTTTACAGGTTTTTCTTGTATATAAATTACAGCAATTTCTTGTTGTTTTTTTGGAAAAACAACTATTAATTGTAATCTAGTTTACAACATTATCTTGTATTCTATTCAAATTACAGAGGTTACCTGGCAACTAAAGTTGCCAGTAAATAGCTGTTAATACTTCACAATACAATATGTTGTTGTTGAATGTTTTTACAGTTAAATTTTGTTTTTCACATTAGCAAAATAATTTAAAAAAATGTAATATGTTAAATAAAACCAGAGTCAGAGCTGCAGCAAAACAAAACTTTTATTAAAACTCAGCAGTTTTACAACATGCCTTCAGAACTCAATTTGAATCCCCATAAATAAATAATAATGAATAAAATGATATCATGTTAAATATAAGGCTTCAGACAGAAGCTGGTTAGCCTAATTAAGCACAGACTGGAAATGGGGAAACAGGCTGCAAATTTTCTGAATGCACGGGTACAATCAGGTATACCACAGGTAAAAGGGCAGTTTGGTGCATTACTGTGAAGTTTCATATGATGAGTAAAACCTATTATAGTTTTACTCTCATGGGCACACTGTTTGCAGTGATACATTTCTGGGCTAAGAAAAGCAAAAAGGGAAGAAAAAAGAATTAAAGTTAATAAGGTTGTATGTCCAAAACAACAACAACAACACAAAAACAATGAGCACAGTCAGGGCTTTCGACCAGAAACTACTTGGTTAGGTTTAGGCAACAAAACTACTACCCACACCCCAACTGTTCTGCAGAGTGCAGCAAGGCTATTTAAAAGTAGTTTACTTGAGCTAACTAAGCTGATAAATTAGCATAGAGCTAATGCTTAATCCCAAATTTGTCAGATGCCACAGAAAATGATTACACAGTCAGACACAATGACATAAATAACACAATGTTTTTACCTGAAAATCGTCTTCACCGATGTCTGTTGGTGATGATCACTGTGCCTTAAGCGGTGGTGCGGCGGTTTCTTCTGCACCTCAGCAACGTTAGCTAAATGATGCAAATACGTAGACGTTAATGGAGGTTTTCCTCCGACAGTGGGAAACAGTTTAATACTTAATTGGCCTCTTCATCAGTCATTAAAAATGTAAATTAACTCATCAAAGAGACTTTTCATAATTTACACAGTTCTGATGATAAATTTGGCACCATGTTTCACAAACCTCAAACATTAACGTTATGTTAAGTTACACTGAAGTTTATTTAACTTAACATTGGTTCACAGGAGAGCTGGTAAAGTTAAAATCCAGCCGAAATTAACTCTCTCTTTATGAGTCATACAAAGTCATACGTTATGATTTATGTTTTGATTTATAAGTTATCTGTTAAATTGACCATTATGTTAACGGAGTCTGGAATGTAGCTGTCACTGTAGTATTATTATTATTATTATGAGTGGTAGTAGGCCTACTATTATCATCACTAGGCTATTGCTTTCTATACAATTATTATATTATATTATATAAATATATGATATTATTCTCGAGGACAATCTTTGCAATAGCCAAGTTCCTATATATGTACCGAAAGTGTTGCACACAACCCTCAAACTCGATTTAACATGCATTCATGCCTATGTTGTGCAATATCCCGGTAAACCTCTATTTTGGATTTTGAATTTTTTCCGTTTTTCCGATTTTTTGGTGACTCTGGTTCTAAGGACCGGGCCGATCGCCGCTCTCTGCCCGAGGATAAGCGCCTATTTTCGGATACATCAGGGGCGATTTCAACAGGCCATATCTCGGTCATTTCTTCACATTTTTGGATGAAATCAGCGGTATTATGTTCCTCTATGTCCTCGAATAAAGCCGTGGGATGTTGGATTTTGATTTTTTTCCGTTTTTCCGACTTTTTGCGCCCAGTGACTCTGGTTCTTAGGACCGGGTCGACCGCCGCTCTCTGCCCGAGGATGAGCGTCTATTTTCGGATTCATCAGGAGCCTACTCGCGTGTCCGCCCCCCCACCGGTCGAGAACTACTGCATTAGGTCATTATTTTAACTATTGTATTGTAACATTAGTTGTAACTAATGCATGTTACGCTAGCTAGCTTTAGCTTTAGCTGAATCAGTTAACGTTAACTAACGTTAATATTTGCTTAAAAAAAATGGTGCAGACTGAATTTTTCTAACAGTTAACGTCAGGTTCAAAACACGGATTAGCTAAAATAATGCGTTCGCCTGGGATTGCTTGTCTGGAATGTTCTCTGAAAACTCTCTAGCTAACTTTCTTTGAGGACATGCAAACCATAACTTAAATGGTCAACTTTACGTTATGTTAACTAACAGTTAACAAGTTGAATCACATTTTAATTATGTAGGATATATATGTTAAACTTACGTTTTATGGAGTGTTTGAACACTGCGTTGCTCCTCTGCTTCACCTGTGCACGTGCTGCTCTTTCAATGTAATGCAATCCGATATCAACAGTATTTAACCGTAATACGCATCATCTACAGTCAGAATACAATTTGCCTGTCATTTTACAATATGTTACAGTGGAAAAATGCTGTCAGCTACTGTAATTATTTTGGACCCATGATGCATTGTGGTCTACAGTTATACTTTGTAAAATGACAGAACAAGAAGTTACTGTAAAATTTTACTGTAGAAATTACAGCAATTTGTTACAGTGTAATGTATCAGTGGACTGAGCAGTGCCAAAAGGCTTTTGAAAACATCAAGGCACTGTTGATTTCTGCCCCTGTGTTGGCTGCACCAGAGTTCACAAAACCTTTTCCCCTGGCGGTTGACGCTAGCGATCAGGGTGTGGGCGCTGTCCTTATGCAAGATGGTGCGGAAAATGTCAGCCACCCCGTCTGCTACTTCTCTAAGAAGTTTAACCATCACCAGCGGCGGTATTCTACCATTGAAAAGGAGACGCTTGCCCTGGTCCTTGCAGTCCAACATTTCAGTCAGACTCTTTATTAGAATGAGTTTGATTTGCACACACACCAATTATTGATAGTGGATTTGACCTCTGCATTTAAGCCTTTCTTATTACACAAACACAAACCGGCGCAGGAGCAGTCCATGAGGACCAAAAGTGGTTAGGTATCTTGCTCAGCACCACCCCAGCCATGGACCTGTCCTGGGATTTGAACAGGCGACCATTCGATTACAAGCCCAGTTCCCTGTTGCTCTGTCATTGGCTGCTGTCATATCATCAGTGCTTAGCTGTAGTTTTTGTTATCTACCTCCTCTGTTATTGCATGGAACCTAAAACTGCTTCCTGTTGTGACGCTGGAAGTAAAGTGGCACATGAAGGAGTGTGTGAGGAAGAGAAGGATGAAGGAGCACCTGCACTCGTACCAGTTTGTGAGGTTGATTTATGTCACTGTATTTTGTCATCAGACATAAAAGTGGTTTATCATCATCATTTACATCACATAATATCTCTTTTGTTGATGTTTAATGGCACTTTGCAGTTGTTCAGCTTCAACTTAAACAGTTCTCGGTTTTTTCTTTTTCTATGAGGTTTAACAGCAGCTTGCATTCTTGTTTGGTGATTGTAAACCATGCCGATTCCTCTTTCTTCTAATAATAATAATATTTCCCGGCAGGCTGTACACTGAGAGGAGCAATGCTGCCCTCCACAGTTCTTAAACACAACTCAAAGTTGATTTTCAACACTCTTCAGCTTCTAATAAATTTGTCAGCACAGAAGTTCAAAGTGCTTCTTCTAAAGAGTTAGATTTAGAAGTAAGATGTGTTTCATATTCTTACATATAGACCAGTTGCATGAAGAAATGCCAGAATCCTAGAAATCAAAGGAATCCTTAAGATTCCTTTGAAGAAAAGAACACTTCTTTCATTTCCATGTTCTACAACTGTGACTTTTGCAGGGAAACTTTGTGAATTGCTCGCAGAAAGAAACGCGTTCACAGTTCTTCAGCTGACATGAAAGGCTGGAAACTCTGTCTCATCTTCATCTTTCCACTGCTGACTTCAGCTCTTGGAGGAGAGGACACGGTGGCAGAAGACATCGGTGTCCATCAACTGGAGCGATTAGTGGAGATGCTGACGGTAAAGGAGTGCGAAGATCTTCTACGCACTCTCTCCCACCCGGAGGAAAATATATTCCATCGACTTGAACGCCTCTCGCCGAAAAAAAATCTATCAGCTCTTAAGTCCCGCACCAAAAGAGACACATCTTTATTTGTGGACAGTGAGGCTCAGTGTCAGGCAGCCCTCACAGAGTGGCTGCTGCAGTACGGTGACCACACCTACTATGACAGGCTCACACGCGCCTTGCAGCACATTGGCAGAAGTGACATCGCCATTGAAGTGGGGAAGAACATCAATCAGGACAAAGTGTTGAAGCTGAAGCGCTACGTGGACGGTTATCACAAATATGTGAGCTCTTTAAACATACCGTCAGTACAAGTGGATCCAAAACAAGATGCAGGTCAGAAGGTCAAGAAAAGAACTGTGAGGGATCTGAGTTGGCGTGACCTTGACCTGATTGTGGAGCGAGCGCCTGTTCCCCCGTACATGAAGGGACCCATGGACGTATTTCTGCCAGTCTTGTATGGCTTCATGATGGGCTTCACAGGTACTTTGTTTGTAGGTGTCCTTATCTTCATTATTGTCAGCAGAAAACAGCTGAGTCATCAACCGAGGGTCAAGATCAGCTCCAGCTGCAGGTACACAGCTGGGGAACACAAGTTTTCTTAGAACAGAATTGAAAATCCTCCTCTTCAGTGATCAGGCTCCGTCATATCTCACAGACATGATTATTCCTTACTACCCTAATAGACCACTCTGCTCTGAAAATGGAGGCCTGCTTGTGGTTCCCAGAGTCTCTCAGAGTAGAATGGGAGGCAGAACTTGTGAATTTCTCTGTGAGATGAATAAAGTATCTATCTATCTATCTAACTTTCAACGACCAAGTTCCTCTCCTGAAGAACCAGCTCCCACTTTGGGTCCAGGAGGCAGAAAAAAACTCTCCCAACATTTAAAGGTCAACTTGACAGACAGACAGACAGACAGACAGACGACTTTATTAATCCCTTTGGGAGGTTCCCTCGGGGAAATTAACATCTCCAGCATCCACACACAGCACTGTTAAAAATAGAGAGTAGAATAAAATAAGATAAGTATAAAAATAAAAATTAAAATAAAAATAAAAATAAAAATAAAAATGAAAATAAAAATGAAAGTGACCCATGCTATATGAAAGTGACCCATGCTATATATATGTATGTATACCTACATACACACAACACCTATATATATATATATATATACATACATACACATCTACATGTATACACATACATACATATACACATACACACATATATACATATATGTATATACATACATATACTCACATAGGTACACACACACACACCTACAGTTTTATTGCACATGTCTATGGTTTTATTGCACATGTCTATGGTTTTATTGCACATGTTATTATGTTATTGTTGTGGTTGTACTGTTTTTTTTTTTTTGTTTGCCCTCCTCCCCCCCAGTGAGGAGTTGTACAGTTTGATGGCCCGGGGGACAAACGAGTCCCCCAGCCTGTTGGTCCTGTACTTGGGGAGGAGCAGCCTGTTGCTGAGGCTTCTGTGGCTCCTCTGGCTGCTGATGACAGTGTGCAGAGGGTGGCTGGCATTGTCAAGGATGCTCAGCAGTTTGTCCACAGTTTTTCTCTCTGCCACTGTCACCAGAGGGTCCAGCCTCATTCCTACCACCGAGCCGGCCCGCCTGATGAGTTTTTCCAGTCTGTGGAAGTCTGCCTTAGTTGTGCTCCCGCCCCAGCACACCACGGCGTAGGAGAGAACACTGGCAACCACAGACTGGTAGAACATCCACAGGAGCTTTTTGCAGATGTTGAAAGATCGTAGCCTCCTCAGGAAGTACAACCTGCTCTGGGCCTTCTTGTACAGATGCCTTGAGTTGCTTGTCCAGTCCAGCTTGTTGTCCAGCCACAGCCCAAGATATTTGTAGGTCTGAACGACCTCCACCTCCTCTGCTCCTATTAGAACTGGTCTCGAACTGGGTCTGTCCCTCCTGAAGTCGATGACCAGTTCCTTGGTCTTTGAGGTATTGAGCTGCAGGTTATTAATGTGGCACCAGACAACAAAGTTCCTCACCAGGCTCCTATATTCCTCTTCCTCTTCATTGTCTCTGATACACCCCATGATGGCCGTGTCGTCTGCAAACTTCTGGATGTGACACGTTTCAGAGTTGTAGCAGAAGTCTGCAGTGTACAGAGTGAAGAGGATGGGAGACAGCACAGTCCCCTGAGGAGCTCCGATGTTGCTGACCACCGTGTCAGACGTGATGTCCTTCAGCCTGACATACTGTGGTCTGTCTGTGAGGTAGCTGGAAATCCAAGCAACCAGGCAGGGGTCCACTCGCATTCTGGTGAGTTTTTCTTTTAGTACAAGGGGCTCGATGGTGTTGAAGGCACTTGAAAAGTCCAAAAAGAGGATCCTGACTGTGCCACTTCCCTTGTCCAGATGCGAGTGGGCTCGGTGTAGGAGGTAGAGAATGGCATCATCTACACTGACCTCTGCCCGATAGGCAAACTGTAGAGTGTCCTCAGCGTGCTGTACCTGAGACCTGAGGAGGTTGAGGAAGAGCCGCTCCAGAGTCTTCATCAGATGTGAAGTGAGTGCCACCGGTCTGAAGTCATTCAGCTCGCTGGGCCGGTTCTTCTTTGGAACTGGAACGATGCATGATGTCTTCCAGAGGGTGGGCACTCTCCCAAGTTGTAGGCTCAGGTTGAAGACCCGTTGGAGTGGCTCCCCGAGTTCTGCAGCACAGGTTTTGAGGAGCCGTGGACACACCTGGTCTGGTCCTGCTGCTTTCCGGGGCCGGAGCTTCCTCAGTTCTCCCCTCACCTGATCAGCTGTGAAGCAGGGAGGTGACTGAGAGGAGGGAAGGGGGGGAGGATGGCTGGTGTCAGAGAGAGGTGGGAGTGGGGGGGCAGGTTGGGGGGTGGCTGTGGTCGCAGGAGGGGGAGGGGAGCAGGCTTCAGTGAGGGCCGCAGTGAAGGTGGGAAGTGGGGTGGAGTGGCTGAATCTATTGAAGAAGGTATTCAGATTGTTTGCCCTCTCCACTCCTCCCCCCTCTGTGCTGGATTTGGCTTTGTGGCCTGTGATGGTTTTGACACCTTTCCAGACCTCCCTCATGTTGTTATCCCTAAGTTTCTGCTCCACTTTCCTCCTGTAGGAGTCCTTTGCCTCCCTCAGGCAGACTTTCACCTCCCGCTGTGCTGCTTTCATCTCCTCTCTGTCATTAGTCCTGAAGGCCTTCTTCTTTTTGTTGAGGACAACCTTGACTTCCTGTGTTACCCATGGTTTGTTATTAGGATAACACCGAACAGTCTTGGTGGGGGCAACCACGTCTGCACAGAAGTTGAGATAGTCTGTGAGACAGTGAGTCATCCCCTCAATGTCCTCAGCATGCTCACCCAGCAACACATCCCAGTCTGTGGTATCAAAGCAGTCTCTCAGTGCCTCCTCAGCTTCAGGAGTCCATCTCCTGATGGAGCGAGTGGTGACAGCCTGCCTTTTGACCAGGGGGGTGTATTGGGGCTGTATGTACACCAGGTTGTGGTCTGACTTTCCCAGTGGGGGAAGGGCGGTGACTCTGTATGCTTCCTTAACGTTGGTATACAGTAAGTCAATCATCCTATTCTTCCTGGTGGGGCAGTTGACAACCTGGTGAAAAGCAGCCAGGGTAGAGTCCAGGGTGACATTATTGAAGTCTCCAGAAATAATTATGAAGGCTTCAGGATGTTGCCTCTGCAGCCGTGCTGTGACTTTAAGAATCTCATCACAAGCAGCGTCTGCTTTAGCCTGCGCCTTGACCTCCGGAGGAATGTAAACACACAGGGCGATCACGTGACTGAACTCCCTCGGCAGATAGTATGGCCGCAGGCTAACGGCAAGCAGCTCCAGATTCGGGTCACACAAAGCCGCCTTCACGGTGACATGGCCGGGGTTACACCAACGGTTGTTCACATAAATGATGAGCCCCCCACCTCTGCGTTTGCCGCATGCCTCCGCGTTCCTGTCGGCTCTCACCGCAGTAAATCCCCGCAGGTCCACGTTAGCATCCGGTATGCTGTCGGTTAGCCATGTCTCCGTCAGGATGAACAAGCTGCACTCCCGATAGATCCGCTGGTTCTCCAAAGCGGCCAGCTCGTCCATCTTATTCGGCAGCGAATTGACGTTCCCCATAATCACGGAGGGAAGCGATGGTTTGAAGCGCCTCCGGTTCTCCGCTAGCCTAGCCTTTAGCTTGGCCCCAGCCTTACAGCCCCGGTAGCTCCTCCGCAGCTCCGCTGGGATGTTGTGCCTCTGTCCGTCTGTTGTCCTCCTGAGAGCCAGTAACTTCTCTCGAGAATAAGTGAGAGAGCTGGCTCCTGTGTGTGTTTTAAAGTTTAGTGTATCCATGGGATACATGTTAAATCCTTCACAAAGAAGTTTAAAGGTGTTTAAAAGAGTAAAAAAGAGGTAAAAGTGTAGAAAAGAAGAAAGTGCTGCGGAGCGACTGGAAAATGCTGCCGTCTCCTACAGCGCACTCACTCATGTTAATGAGTGCTCTTGTTAATAAAGCTCATCGTTAGAGCTGGTTCAAGTGAACTCTGAACCATCACTTACTTATGATGCCATAGACCAGGGCCGTTTCTCAATACTCAAGTAAGCAAGTTACTTGGGAAGTATATACTTGAGAAGTACGCTGGGAGTATATACTTGCCAAGTTATGTAAGTATGTATGTATTGTTCTGCTGTTTGAATGGTGGCTGGCGCCAAGTGCTGCAGCCTCATTACCGCTACCTACAGTGTTGATAAATGAACATATGAAATACTTTTAATAAATGCATATATATTGTTATTATTTTCACGTTTTAAATATTTAACTTCATTAATAATTCATTTCTATTAAAATATACAATACAATGTGGAAAATAGATATTACAGCATTGTATTGTATGTACTGTATTGTAAACGTGCAACATGCAACTTTCCTCTCCTTTTACCAAGTGCAATATATGAAATAACATCCATCCACTCTGCTGTACAATGTACTGTATGCACTATCATATACTGCATATTTCCCTTACTGGCTTCCACTGTAAATACTTGAAATACTTCTTTACATATCCTTCTAACCCTTATCGAAGGTATTGGTGCACTGTTTTGTTGTTTCTTCTTTTATTCTTTTATCTCTTCACTTGTACTACTAGAGCTGTCCTTTAATCTCGTTGTACACTGTATAATGACAATGAAGCTGATTCTGATTGTAGAGTAGTATATATATATATATATACATATATATATACATATATATGTATATATATATATGTGTGTATATATGTACTACTCTATAAATATATAACCTGTACAAATATATTACTCTACATATCTAATATTTACATATTATATTTAAATACAGATACAATGACCATGCGATTTTAATATAAATCTAAAATTCAAACTGTCAGGTCAAAACGTTTCCATTAAAAACAAAATAACACGTCAACAAAAAATCTATGGATCACACCAAGCATGTAATGACAGCGACGTCTGAGCCAGCGGATCATTTCATCAGGAGAGGCCGAGGTAACGCTGCACAGTGAGCGCCGAGCGACCGCAGAGGCGGAGCTTATCACCTCCGACAAACGTCGCTGCCAAACTATAAATACGTCATATCTTCATACACAAACCACATGTTTGAATACTAAATGACTAATTTCTCGCCTCAAATGATGTTAAAACTTTGTTCCTGGACACAGAAAAATATTTATTTCAGATTTATATTTCTAGCGTAGTCTATTATCTGCCGCTATGCTCCGCTGAAATGTATTCTGGGATACATGGCCATCCCAAGTACGCTTAAGTCACCTCCGATGCATACTTGGTAAAAATGGGCAGAGCGAGAACACTTTGGTTTGAGAACCGTCCTCGCCGTTCGCTTACTTGAGAATTGGAACAGCACTTTGACTGAGACTGATGACGTTTTCACAAGTACGGGAGTACGCAAGTACACACAAGTACGCACAAGTATGGATATTGAGAAACGGCCCTAGACTGCTGGACCAACAGCCATTATGCAGCTCTCTCTCTCTCTCTCTCCTTCCAGAGCTTCAACACCACAACTCAAATAATACACCTATAACTAAGTTACTTTATATTATAAACTACTCATTACTGCTAACATTAATATTATCTTCCTCAATCCTTCATCCATGACTTGTCCTTGTCTGAAGGTCACATGAGCAGCTGGAACCAATCCCAGATGGCATTGGGAAAATGTCATGTCACACCCTTGATGAGATGATGAAGACAATAGTGCTAATGATAATTATCATTCATGTTCATTTTGTGAAATACTCCTGGTCTCTATCTTCACTTTACTCTCGTTGTAAATGTGATGTTTTGTTTGAAGTCTGCTGAACTTGTTTCTCTACATGTGACACCTACTGCAAGTCTGGTCTAAGGACAGAGGGTCTAAGGACAGAGGGTCTAAAGGCAGAGGGTCTAAGGACAGAGGGTCTAAGGACAGAGGGTTTAAGGACAGAGGGTCTAAATACAGAGGATCTAAAGACAGAGGGTCTAAGGACAGAGGGTCTAAAGACAGAGGGTCTAAGGACAGAGGGTCTAAAGACAGAGGGTCTAAGGACAGAGGGTCTAAGGACAGAGGGTCTAAAGACAGAGGGTATAAGGACAGAGGGTCTAAAGACAGAGGGTCTAAGGACAGAAGTTCCATTAAATTCAGGTTTGACCAAAATATAGCCCTAGCCGAAATCTCAAAAGATCAATGCATTCCTGAAAGCAGCCACAAGAGGCATTTTCATTCCCAGGGCTCTAGGTCACTGGGAAAGGCACGTCCTCATAAGTCACGTTTTTCTCACACGTCCTGATATGTCCTGAAAACACGTATGTGTGTGTGTGTGTGTGTGTGTGTGTGTGTGAGAGAGAGAGAGAGAGAGAGATGTGTGTGTGTGTGTGTGAGAGAGAGAGAGAGGGAGAGAGGATACCCAGCCAGGCCAAATACACTGACCCTGCAGTCTCCCTCACATAGACTTAAAGGTTACACTGTTCCCCTCTCTGCTGCTCCTCTCTGCTCCTCTCTGCTCCCCCTCTCTGCTCCTCCTCTCTGCTCCCCCTCTCTGCTCACCCTCTCTGCTCCCCCTCTGCTCCCCCTCTCTGCTCCCCCTCTCTGCTGCTCCTCTCTGCGCCCCCTCTCTGCTCCTCCTCTCTGCTCACCCTCTCTGCTCCTCCTCTCTGCTCACCCTCTCTGCTCCTCCTCTCTGCTCCTCCTCCTCTCTGCTCCCCCTCTCTGCTGCTCCTCTCTGCTCCTCCTCTCTGCTCCTCCTCTCTGCCTGTAGCATGGCCATGAACCTCCACACTCCCTCCTGCTCTACACGCTCACCTTTCTCCTGACAGCTGAGGTGTGAGGGCACGCGGGGCAGTTCTTGTATTTGTTACCTCTTCAGGACATTTTCTGGCATACACACTTACCTTGTCAGAACCACTAGTCCTCATCGAGACCAAAACCTGGTCCTAATGAGGAAAAATCTCATTGGTCTTCAGTTAAGGTTTGGTTAAGTTGCAAGCTAAGAGTTATGTTAAGATACTTCGACATGGCGGCGCATGGACATGCAGCGGCTCCTCTCTCTCCCGTCAGATCGGTGTTTTTATGTTTTTTGTGTTGTGCACCTACGTGCATATGTTCGTCTCCGTTACGTCCAGCTAACCCAAGGCGCACATACTCCCGTGAGTTTCTGCTCGCCATCAGCAGAACCACGTTCACGGACATAAATCCAGTAGACGCGGAAGAGCTACCCGGCTGCGGTCTGCTGCAGAGGCCTGCTCAGCCACCGACCCCCACTACTGCAACCAGCCCACAGTGGAAGTGTATGAGGAAGCAGAAGAGGGGAAAGCGCGGAGGTATCCAGGCTAGGCTAGCGGCTAGCCCTCATCGGCCAGCTCTTCCGACCATCACACTGGCGAACGTACGCTCGCTGGAAAACAAAATGGACTACATCCGCCTACTACGCACAACCTCAAAGACTGTGAGTGAGTGTTGTGTCTTTGTGTTTGTGGAAACATGGCTTAACGACAGCGTCCCGGACTGTGCTATTCAACTAGCCCGGCGGACATGCTACCGGGTGGACAGAGTGCTCGTCGAGGGGGGGAAGACTCGCGGCGGGGGACTCTGTGTTTACATCAACGATGCATGGTGCCGCGACGCTGTTGTTGTCTGCAAGCACTGCTCATCACTGGTGGAGTTTATGGTTATTAAATGCCGGCCATTCTACCTGCCAAGGGAATTTAATGTCATACTACTGGTGGCAATATACATCCCCCCTGGCTCCAACAACAACAGGAGCGAGGCACTGCAGGAACTCCACCC
Organism: Solea solea; assembly: GCF_958295425.1. Lineage (NCBI taxonomy): Eukaryota > Metazoa > Chordata > Actinopteri > Pleuronectiformes > Soleidae > Solea > Solea solea. The sequence continues at coordinate 29,787,162 of NC_081139.1, forward strand.
GCACATCAGTGATCAGCGGACAGCCCACCCAGATGCCTTCCTCATCCTGGCTGGGGATTTCAACCACGCCAACCCCAAGAGCGTGTTTCCACAACTCCATGGACATATCAACTTTTCAACACGAGGTAACAATATCCTGGACAATGTCTACACCACACACAAAGGTGCCTACAAAGCTCGCCCCCTCCCCCACCTTGGGGCCTCAAACCACACTACAGTCATGCTAATGCCAGCATACAGGCCACTGGTCAAAGTCAACAGACCAGCTGCAAAGCAGATTCGCATGTGGCCTGAGGGGTCTTCAGAGGCACTCCAGGACTGCTTCTCCACCACTGACTGGAGCATGTTCAGACAAGCAGCCACCTACAACAACACCATAGACCTCCAGGAGTACACAGAGACTGTTACTTCCTACATGTGGAAATGCATGGATGATGTCACGGTCACCAGAACCATCTCCATTCGGGCCAACCAGAAGCCATGGCTGACAGGTGAGGTCCACAGGCTCTTGAGAGCTCGGAACGCTGCCTTCAAAGCAGGAGACGAGATGGGCCTGAGGACAGCCAGGGCCAACCTGTCACGAGGCATCAGGATGGCCAAGAGGGAGTACTCCAGGAGGATTGCTGATCGCTTCAACGACAGCAGAGACACCCGGAACCTGTGGCGAGGGATGCAGACCATCACGGACTATAAGCCCTCTCCGCAGACCTGCGACAGCTCCACCTCTCTGCTGAACCAGCTGAACGACTTCTTCGCTCGCTTTGAGGCAGACAACAGCACCCCGGCACAGAAAACCCCACCACCTCCTGACAACCAGGTGTTGACGCTATCCCCAGATAGTGTGAGGCGATCCCTCAGAAGGACAAACCCATGGAAAGCCCCGGGTCCTGACATTCCTGGTCGTGTCCTGAGAGACTGTGCTGAGGAGCTCACAGATGTCTTCACCGACATCTTCAACTCCTCACTGAGACAGGCTGTTGTCCACACGTGCCTCAAAGCCACCACCATCATCCCGGTCCCGAAAAAGTCGTCTCCCTCCAGCTACAGCGACTACCGTCCGATCGCACTCACTCCCATCCTCATGAAGTGCTTCGAGCGGCTAGTCATGGAGCACATCAAGTCAGCCCTCCCCCCCACCCTAGACCCCTTCCAGTTTGCATATCGGTCAAACCGCTCGACCGATGATGCCATCTCCACTGCCCTCCACTCGGCCCTCACCCACCTGGAGACTAAAGACTCCTACGTTAGAATGCTGTTCATTGACTTCAGCTCAGCATTCAACACAATCATCCCCCAGCAGCTCATCCACAAACTGGACCAGCTGGGGCTCAACACCTCCCTGTGCAACTGGCTGCTGGACTTCCTGACGGGGAGACCACAGGCAGTTCGGGTCGGCAGCAACACCTCCGGCACCATCACGCTGAACACTGGGGCCCCCCAAGGATGTGTGCTGAGCCCCCTCCTCTTCACTCTGCTGACCCATGACTGCACTCCATCATTCAGCTCCAACCTCTTCATTAAGTTTGCGGACGACACAACTGTGGTGGGTCCCATCAACAACAGCGATGAGACTATCTACAGGAGTGAGGTAAACAGGCTGGCCACGTGGTGCAAAGAAAACATACTCCACCTGAATGTGGAGAAGACCAAGGAGATTATTGTGGACTTCAGGAGAGTGCACACCCAGCATACTCCACTAACCATCAACGGTGCTGCAGTGGAAAGGGTGAGCAGCACCAAGTTCCTGGGTGTGCACATCTCTGAAGATCTGTCCTGGAGCCACAATATTGCATCACTGGCCAAAAAAGCCCAACAGTGCCTGTACTTCCTCCGCAAACTGAGGAGAGCAGGAGCCCCGCCCCCCATAATGCACACGTTCTACAGAGGCACCATCGAGAGCATCCTGACAAGCTGCATCACTGTGTGGTACGGCGCCTGCACCGTGTCCTGCCGCAAGACCCTGCAGCGCATCGTGAGAGCAGCTGAGAGGATCATTGGTGTCTCTCTCCCCCCCCTCCTAGACATTTACAACACCCGCATCATCAGCAAGGCAATCAGGATTACTGGTGACCCCTCCCATCCGTCTCACAGCCTCTTCAGCCTGCTGCCATCGGGGAGGAGACTGCGCAGTCTCCGGGCCAGAACGAGCAGGCTAAAGAACAGCTTCTTCCACCAGGCTGTCAGGAGACTCAACTCCCTCCCTGCTCTACCATCAGTCCCACCTCTACTCATCCTCCCCCCCTCTGCCCCCTGCCACAGACCAGGACTGTACTTGTTGTTGTTGTTGTTGTTGTTTGAAACAGCAACAGCAGACGCTTTATTTCTGCCCTGTTTTATCTATTTGTTTCTAAGCTGCTGGTTCAGATTACATTACATTACATGTCATTTAGCAGACGCTTTTATCCAAAGCGACTTACAATAAGTGCATTTCAACATTTGGGTACAAATAAGAGCTAGAAGTAAGTAAGAGCTTCAAGTAAACCAAACTATGAAGTGCTAGTCATAAGTGCGATGTATGCGTTTTTTGTTTTTTTTTTCTCGTCGTCGTCTTACTCGAGGTAGAGTCGGAAGAAATGTGTTTTTAGTCGGCGGCGGAAGATGTGGAGGCTTTCCGCTGTCCGGATGTTGATGGGGAGCTCGTTCCACCATTTGGGAGCTAGGACAGAGAACAGTCTCGAGTTCTGTGAATGCCTCTGCGATCCTCTCAGTGAGGGGGCAGCGAGCCGGTTTGCCAATGCAGAGCGAAGTGGGCGGGCTGGGGTTTTGATCATGTCCTGGATGTAGGCTGGACCGGATCCGTTTGTAGCATGGAACGCAAGCACTAGAGTCTTGAAGCGAGCAGCTACAGGAAGCCAGTGAAGGGAGCGGAGGAGCGGTGTAGTGTGGGAGAATTTTGGTAAGTTGAAGACCAGTCGAGTTGCTGCATTCTGGATGAGTTGCAGAGGTCGTATGGCACACGCAGGGAGACCAGCCAGGAGGGAGTTGCATTAATCCAAGCGTGAGATGACAAGAGCCTGGACCAGAACCTGTGCCGCCTTCTGGGTTAGAAGAGTCCGTATCCTTCTGATGTTGTACAACATGTATCTGCAAGATCGAGCTGTTGCAGCAATGTTGGCAGTGAGGGAGAGATGGTCATCAAGTGTCACACCCAGGTTCCTTGCGGTATGAGAAGGAGTTACCACAGAGTTGTCGAGGGTGATGGTCAGGTCTGTGGTGGGAGAGCCCTTTCCTGGGACAAAAAGAAACTCAGTCTTGTCGAGATTGAGTTTCAGGTGAAGGTCAGACATCCATTGAGAGATGTCGGTCAGACAAGCGGAGATCCGTTCTGCTACATGTGTGTCGGAGCTGGGAAAAGAGAGAATGAGTTGGGTGTCATCGGCGTAGCTGTGATAGGAAAAACCATGAGAGAGAATAACAGAACCAAGAGAGTTGGTATATAGAGAGAAGAGGAGACGGCCCAAGACAGAACCCTGAGGGACCCCAGTAGCTAGAGGACAGGGTTCCGACACAGATCCTCTCCAGGTTACTCTGTATGTTCGGTTTTGAAGATAGGACGAGAATCTTCTGCCTAACTGTCTGTCTCGTTATCTACAAGATAACATTGCAAAAACAATTTTGCAATGTTTTTAGAATTTTAAAGTGAAAGTCAGCTATAGTTTAATCCATCCATCCATTTTCTACCGCTTTATCCTCCACATGAGGGTCGCGGGGTGCTGTGCCAATGTCAGCTGACATAGGGAGATAGGCGGGGTCACACCTGTCCATCACAGGGTCACACATAGAGACAAACAACCGTTCACTCTCACACTCACACCTATGGTCAATTTAGACTGACCAATTTACCTAATCTCCATATTACATGTTTTTGGACTGTGGGAGGAAGCTGGAGAACACGCACACACACACACACACACACACACGGGGAGAACATGTGACCTCCATGCAGAAAGACCCTTGTTCTGTTCCAACCGGGGCTCGAACCTGCGTCTTCTTGCTATTCCTTTAGATCCATATTGGAAGCTCAACTGAACACTGTGTTTGTGTTTGTGTGTGTGTGTGTGTGTGTGTGTGTGCGTGTTTGTGTGTGTGTGTGCGTGTTTGTGTGTGTGTGTGTAAAGTTCTTTTGTGTGTGCATGTACAGTCAGCATGTTTGTGTGTGTGTGTGTGTGTGCGTGCGTGCTCGTGCGTGCATGTGTGTGTAAAGTTCTTTTGTGTGTGCATGTAGTCAGTACATGTTTGTGTGTGTGTGTGTGTGTGTGTCCAGTTATTTCAGACAGTCAACACACTTGTTTATTTTTAGTCCTGAAAGACTTTGTGTGTATGAATACACACGTGTACACATCATGTGTATATGTGTGTACTTTGTATATGTGTGTGTGTAAAGTTATTTTGTGTGTGCATGTACAGTCAGCATATGTGTGTGTGTGTGTGTGTGTGTGTGTGTGTGTTTTGGCAGTGGACTAGCGTGCAGGTTTAGGAGGTTGTGGTGAGGTTGTGTGTTCAGGGCCGCTGGTGTGAAAGAGCAGTCAGAGCTGTGCTTCCCTCTGGAGAGAGGGACTTTAATTTAGAAGAACAAGGCTCCTAACACATACTCTGGTGCCGCTGCATGCCGCCGCCTCTTTGGCCTTCTCTCCACACTTCATCCGTCCACTCTTCAGCTCTCTGCCACTCTATAAAACTTCAGTCTTTCATCTCTTCATCTTCTCTTCCCTTGTTGTTTCTTTTGCTCCTCCCTCTCCAGGAAGTAAAGTGTCCACTCAGCTGTTTTCAACATACTGTAGGTTCAAGTTCGGCTGAGAGATCATTTTGTGGAACAACTGTGTTGCGTAAAATCATCTTCACACCATGATTGTAAGCGATGAATGAATGAATGAATGCATGAAGTCACCGTCCAAACGAATGGATTGGATTGTGATGCATGTGACTGTGCTTAGGTTCAGGTTAGGGTCAGAAAAGACATGTGTGCTGTCTCACTGGGCTTTGGTTGGTCAAGTAAACAGTTCCAATCTTCACTTTTCCAGTAGCGCCACAAACTACATCCCCAGAAATATTCATCAAAATCTATTGTTGACTTGAAAAAGTCACAAAGAGACAAACAGAGGCAGAAACACAGGCTCCATGGCAAAGGTCTGAGTAATCATCATCGTGGAGTCTCTGCTCAGTTTGGTGCAGTCATTTCTGTGCTCTGCCCTTCCCAGAAATCACCTGTCAATCACGCAGCGCGGTTAGCACTATGACGTCTTTCAGCTGGGAGTTTCTGTGGGTGGCACACGTCAGCTGACAGCTGACGACTCTGTAAATGCACTCTTTTTCCTGCTGATGACACACATCATATCCTATAGAAACACTTTCAACCAAGTCACAACAAACTGTGTTTTTCTTGTTTCTATTGTAAGAGGAAATAACAGTGATGTGCATTTTGGTTCACACTAACTTCTGCTTCACATACAGCGTGAAGAGTTGGAATGAAGATGAACTCTAATTACCTCTAAGTCTGTGTTGCTCTGAAGGTCCATCAGTCTGTTGTTAAGGTCACTAAATCTGACCTCTGACCTCCAATAACATGATCATACATGGAAGGAAACACCTTTCTAGTCAGATTTGACCTTCTTGACATTTGGTAGCGTGGTTCAGTACATTCAGAACATGTTTAACTCCAGGCTTTTCCACCTAAGGTCACTTTTCTGATGCTACAAACACGTCTATAGCGCTCGTTACCACTTTAGCGGCAGTTGAATTTAGAAAATGTCACTTCAGTCGTCACATTTGAGGACTGCAGCGCTCCGTCATGAGCTCGTCATCACATGACATCACAAGTGCGGCCACTAGTGTTTGAAACCGTGACTGCAATCCCACTTCAAAACATTAGAGCAGCACGTGAACCCCGATATCTGTTTGATTTATTATAAACAATCACCTGTTTGGTCAATTTTCAGCAGCAACAGAGTCACAGCAGGAGAAGAGAATGACGCCCACACGGTGGTTACACGTCGGCAAATTTGCGTTTTGGTCATTTCCTGTTTTATTTTGGTGAGGGTTTAGGGTTTCCTGTTGCTCTGCACTTCTTCTACCTTGTCCTTGTCTTGTCTGTTTACCTTGAGTGTTTGCACCTGGTCCCTTTCCCTCACTCGTCTCCATGTCCTTCGTGACCTTGTTCATGTTTAGAGTGTAGATTCAAGTTGATCTGGTTTTTGTTTTCTACTTATAGGTTTGATTTTTGGCCTTTTTCTCTTGCCGTCCGCATTCTTTTTTCTTCATGTTTTTGAGAGAGCAATAAAGCCTCATTTTTGATTTCACCTATCTGACTCAGTCTCGTGCTCTGTGGTACGAACCCTGACACACGGTGGCTGTGGTGGTTAGCACTCTGGCCTTTGCAGCAGGAAGACTTGGGTTGGAGCATGGCTTTTCTCTGGGACTTTGTCTCCGTCTCTGTGTGTGTGTCTGTGATGGACTGGTGAACTGTCCAGGGTGGGACCCCCACCTATCATCCTGTGGCTCAGCTGATTGGTGGAGGATAAAGCGGTAGATCATAGATGGATGGAATTCAAGCAAGTCAGGTGATGACAACGAATAGTTATGAGTGGATAACGTGTTAGCAGCATTCACGTCAAAATATCACTGATGATTCTGGACATATGGATGGCCACTTTAGAGACGGCCATTTTATCACCTTAAACCACACCTCCATGTTTCAACCGGAAGGTTGTGAGCTTGATTCCCGGCTCCTTCTCATGCTGATGAAGACACTCGGTCCCACGTTGCTCCTGATGGCTGTGCTGGAAGCATGAGAATGGATATGAAAGACAAGTGGTAGAAACGTGGGCTTTACATAAATGGACTGTGTGAATGTGTGAGTGAATGAATGGGTGTGAACTGGTGAATGGCAAACACTGTAGCATGAAGCAGCTTTGACTGGTCAGACTAGAGAAGCACGATATAAATACAGACCACTGTTGTCAGTCAAATGTTTCCTCGTCCTCTGATGACATGTGTGTACCTTTAAATAGCAAACACACGATGTGTGAGCAGAGGGGGAACACCTCACTCGCACTGGTGATACAGTCCAGTGTCTTTATGCTGCTGTGCTTACAGAGCAGCACGTCTGTAACGTTCAGCTCAACTTGTTCTTGGCAGGATATTAGTGTATTCTAAAGGGAGAGGATCAATCCAGGTAAACCGTTGGTATGCTGCATGATAAAGCTCTGAGCCAGAGGGCACACACACACACACACACACACACACACACACACACACATGGGAGATGACCAGTGCGGTCAGGTGATTTGTTCAGAGAGGACGTCATATGTGAGAGTGACTTTTGTTCTTCTGTTTCCTCATAATGACTTTGTTTGTTCTAAGGTGAGACTCCTCACTCCTCACTCCTCACTCCTCACCACCTTCACTGCTGCCCTATAGGTGTGTGAGTGGAAATATAGAGGGAATACATTTAATGGATTTTGCCACATAGCTTCATTATAGCTGTAGTTAGACTGTATAAGCCTTAGTTTATATAAGCTTACATTTTTACATTTAGACCAGGGGTGGGCAATTATTTTCCCCAAGGGGCCACATGAGAAACAAACAATATTGTTGAGGGCCGGGCCAAATTTGAATTCATTTGAATGTAATTAAATTTGATCTCTTTTATCTAAAAAAAGCAGTAAATTGTATTGTTTTGTTGTAAACTGGGCAGCATACAAACACACAATAAACACAATTACTAACCAACTGTATTGAAAATATCACATGACTACACTATATAATGAATACTATGATACTATACTACTGTGGTGTAGTGCAGTTTCTGCTGCACCTTCACACTCAGACGCAACAAACCCATTTCTACATAAAGCTGTTAAATTGGTCTGTTAGACAAGGGTGCCCTCTTGTGGTCAGACTTAGATTAGAGACATCCTTCATGTGCTGGACGAGCAGTCTCAGTGGTCATTTGGTCGTGGTGTTTAACAGCAGGTGATATCTATAACGTTGCATTAATGCCGTCCTCTGGATTCAAATGATTTCATTCGTCTATATTTAACATCCTTTGTCTTCTTTTACTGGACTTTTTCAAAACATGGTCAAAACTTTGAGCAACAAAATTTAAAAACACGTTTGCAAAATGTTTTGACAAAGAAAAAACTGGACTCTGGTTGGTGTGATATATATATGGTGTGTGTTTATTGACTTTGTGTTTATTGGTTTTATTCACATGTTGAATAAAACCAATTGATACTAACAGTGAATTAAATGTGCAGCTAAGACTATCACTGTCAACATCTACATGTATAACGAACAGGACTGGACCCAGATGCAGTACAGTAAGTAACAGTCTTCATTAACACTCGAAACAGACAATGCAGGCAGAGCGAAGATCCTCAAATATGCGTAAAGACGCAGGCGCGGGATCAATCGTGGAACTGAACACTGACAGAGTCACTTGAAGCACACACGTGCATAGAAATCCTCTGGTCAGAAAAACAGCGAATCACGAGGCGACAGATAAAGGAAGGGGGAGTGGTTATATACACTGAGGAATTAGGGAAACGACAGACAGCTGTGACGACCAAGACACGGGTGAAACGGGTTGGGTAATCACAGAGGGGAAAAGTAAAGTGCACACAGACAAGGGACGAAAAAGACTTCAAAATAAGAGGGAATTTCACAATAAAATGACATTGACAACGGAACATGACGACATGGATGTTGAAATCCCCTACAATTATGATTTGATCTGTCTTAAGCACTAACTCAGATAAGAACTCAGAGAACTCTGATAGGAACTCTGAATAAGGTGCAGGTGGACGATAAACTGTGACTATCATCATTGGTTTCTGTGATTTCCAACTAGGATGAGATAGATTAAGAATAATGATGAATGTCCTGGTTTGGGCTTGGGATTGATTAATAATCTAGTATTAAACATTATTAGAAAGCACAACATACACTTTCATTGTTATGCAGATGACACACA
>NC_081139.1:29798632-29868632 GCF_958295425.1 Solea solea
TATGTTCATCTCTGTTGACATGGAAGTCAAGGTCACATGTTCAGCTGTGGCCTTAAATGCGTACTCTGTGTACTTTGATGGAAAGTATTTGTTAGTAGATATATTTCAGGGACATTTGGTTTTTGGATTGAATTGTTGTTGCCACTGTTTCATGTTGCCTCACACACACACACACACACACATGGTGACGATACTCAAGTCACTCATTTGCATATTTCTTCAGGAAAAAGTTGTGTTTATATTCTGTTCATGCAGAATTTGTCTATAAACCTTAAACCAGAGAGAACTTTGATTTTGACTCATGTTACAGAGTCTTGGAGGCGGAGCTTTAACCTGAGGTCCAACAGAAAGGGGCGGGCTTTGTCCCTCCAGTGTTCATGTTTACAGCAGAGTCACTATCATGTCTGTGTCTGCAGCCTCTTCATGTTATTTGATATAATGTGAATGTAAATGACTTTCTCGTGGTTTTATGTGGTTTACACTTGAAGGTGTTTGTGGAAGACTTTTAAAAAAAGGTCAATGAAGTCTACTTTCTGGGAAATTGTCCTCATTTTTGACCGAAAAAGTGAAGAAAACTAACTCTAACATTGTCTTAAAAGAAGAGAATGACAACTTCATGTAAGCTTTAATAAACAGTAACAAACAACAGTTTGAATGAAATCCCTGCTGCTCCTGCTTCACTACTGCTGTGTTTAAAACACAAAGGTCAAATTCACTCTCTCTGTACTTACGTACTTACACTAACTCTTAGTTTGTTTCATGTCTTTTTCATTTGTTTCCATGTCTTGTCACTAGTTCTCCTGTCATCTTTCTTCCATGCAATCAACTCATTTCCCTCACCTGGTTTTCCATTGGCTCATTAGTCCCTCAGTGATTATATAGCAGCCCATTTTCAGATGGTCTTGTGTTGGTTTTTTGCTCCAGCATTTCTAGTTAGTCTTCTTGTTCTGATGTGTTTGCCTGTTTGTGACTGATTTCCTGCTTTTGGACTTAGTAATCTGCGTTTTCCTGCCTCGTTGTCGTGCTTTTGGGTTCTCCCTTGCCAAGGTGTCAATTCTTAAAGTCAGAGAAGACTCACTTTCATTTCTTTGCTTGTGATAAAGATCATTTCTTGATATTTTGCTCATTTCTTCATGCTTTTGTCAGAGTTTGAAGGAAAATGACGTTCCAGTCTGAAAGTGGCTACTTTGACGTTTTCTAACCAAACAAGATGTGCTGCTGTTTTTACAGTGTATGATACAGTGGATCTATAATCTGTGATGAAGTCAAACTACAAACAGCTGATGGACGCTCATCATGTGAGGCGCTCAGCTCTAGTCTGTGAGTAGCAGCAGCTCGTGGCTCGTCTGTTGTCTCTCTGTGTCTTTGTGTCCAATCATGAAGTCTGTCACTATTGTGCTGTCACAGCTTCACTGAGGAAACACTGATGTTTGTCTGACTGTGATTAGAACAACACTCTACTCACCACAGAGTCTCCAGTCTGTAGTCTGGACTCTTCTGAAGATCACACAGAGGCTTCACTGCTGAATCCTGCAGCTGGTTCCACCTCAGGTCCAGGTCTCTCAGGTGTGAGGGGTTGGACTTCAGAGCTGAGACCAGAGAAGAACAGCTGATCTCTGTCAAACTGCAGTCACTCAACCTGAATAAAGAATAAAACATGAGACTTTAGAACTGTGTGTGTGAGTGTGTGTGTGACTGTGTGTGAGTGACTGTGTGTGTGTGTGTGTGACTGTGTGTGTGTGTGTGTCTGTGTGTGTGTGTGTGTGTCTGTGTGTGAGTGTGTGTGTGACTGTGTGTGAGTGACTGTGTGTGTGTGTGTGTGACTGTGTGTGTGTGTGTGTGTCTGTGTGTGTGTGTGTGTGTGTGTGTGTGTGGGTGACTGTGTGTGAGTGACTGTGTGTGTGTGTGTGTGTGTGTGACTGTGTCTGTGTGCGTGTGTGTGTGTGTGTTTAAGGAGTTTATTTTATTCATCAGTGAATAAAATGAGTTTAATGTAAATGAAATGAAAGTTTAAAAAAACAACAGCAGCTTCAGTCAGTGAACTCACTTCAGAGTCTCCAGTCTACAATGTGGACTCTCCAGTCCAGAACACAGCAGCTTCACTCCTGAATCCTGCAGCTGGTTCTGACTCAGGTCCAGGTCTCTCAGGTGTGAGGGGTTGGACTTCAGAGCTGAGGCCAGAGAAGAACAGCTGATCTCTGTCAAACTGCAGCGACTCAACCTGAATAAAGAATAAAACATGAGACTTTAGAACAATGTGTGTGTGTGTGTGTGTGTGTGTGTGACTGTGTGTGTGTGTGACTGTGTGTGACTGTGTGTGTGTGCGTGTGACTGTGTGTGTGCGTGTGTGTGACTTTGTGTGTGTGTCTGTGTGTGTGTGACTATGTGTGTATGTGGGAGTGTGTGTGTGTGACTGTGTGAGTGTGTGTGTGTGTGACTATGTGTGTGTGAGACTGTGTGTGTGTGTGTTTAAGGAGTTTATTTTATTCATTAGTGAATAAAATGAGTTTAATGTAAATGAAATGAAAGTTTAAAAAAACAACAGCAGCTTCAGTCAGTGAACTCACTTCAGAGTCTCCAGTCTACAATGTGGACTCTCCAGTCCAGAACACAGCAGCTTCACTCCTGAATCCTGCAGCTGGTTCCCCCTCAGGTCCAGGTGTCTCAGGTGTGAGGGGTTGGACTTCAGAGCTGAGACCAGAGAAGAACAGCTGATCTCTGTCAATCTGCAGCGCCACAACCTGAATAAAGAATAAAAGTGTTTTGTTCAGCAGGTGAATTTTAATGTGTGAGTCAAATATCAGCTGTGAGGATGAAAATGTATCTGAACATTTTCTACAGTGTATTTAGAAAGCATGAGTCATGTGACTGTGAGACACACGAGTGTGTGAAGGTTCAGTTCAAGTGAACGTGAAGAATAAAGACGTTTGACGCAAAGAAACAGCAGCAAAATGACAAAGAAGTCACAGGTGAATTTCAACACAGCCTCACTTTTCACATCAAGTTCAACTCAATGAAATGAATCAATGATAAGAAGCAGAAACAGGTGGAGTCTGTGTGCAGGCTGTACACTGAGAGGTTCAATACTGCCCTCTACACTTCAAAGTCCTGAATCACACTTCTTCTCAACATCTTTACAATTCTATATTTTACACTTGATTTGATTCTTTGATTCATCTGTGTTTAGTAAACCAGCTTAAAGGTGCATTACCACCACCTTTATTGCTGCAAAGAATTCTGGGACACGGTCGTCCACCAAACATACACCAGATGACGAGTCATGTGACAGTTGGGACACGCCCACGTCACGGTGCTGTGACACATGTTGACAACATCTGGACCATGAGTCCACACTTGGAGGATCCAGCCTTATGAACTGAGACACAGCTGATTTGAAGATGAGAGGAAGCTCCTGTTTGTTTGTAAACAGTCACAGCTGTGACATCATCAACAACACTCATTCTGATTGGCTACATGTGAACGTGTCAGAGGAGAAAGTGAAAAACATCAAGTTCAGTCAGAAAAGGTCAAAGCTGCGACTGACGTGAAAACTACAGCGACTGAAACACTTTAGAAAACAAAAAACACGTCAGCTGTGAAAAGATCCTGATTCTACATCTGAGGGAAGAAAAAGTGGAAACATGGAACAACCATCACTGATTCAACTCATGTGACAACATGAATGACTTTCAGTTGTGGATGAAACATCTGACATTTACAACAGTAACACAGAGTCAGTGAACTCACCCCAGAGTCTCCAGTCTACAATGTGGACTCTCCAGTCCAGAACACAGCAGCTTCACTGCTGAATCCTGCAGCTGGTTCCCGCTCAGGTCCAGGTCTCTCAGGTGTGAGGGGTTGGACTTCAGAGCTGAGGCCAGAGAAGAACAGATGATCTTTGTCAAACTGCAGCGACTCAACCTGAATAAAGAATAAAAGATGAGACTTTAGACAAAGTTGCTGCTTGAAACCAGTAGTATTGTTATTATTATTAATATTATACTATAATTAAAGTTGATATCAGTCTAATGTTTATGTCTCATTAATAGAACATCAATAACATTGTAGTTGTATAAAAATGTCATAAGTCCTGTTTAAACTTAGAAGCTGACACAACTGTTATATTTCTGCTCCTGGTCTCTCTCTTCTGTCTCTACCTCACCTCCCTCTTTCACTTTCTCTCCCCCTCCTCTCCTCTGTCCTCCATTTTGTCCTTTCACCACAACCGGTCGAGGCAGATGCTGCACATGTTTGAGTCTGGTTCTGTCACAGATTTTCTCTCCACTGCCCCCTAGTGTTTGTTCATTGTGTGAACTGTTGGTTTCTCTTGTCTTTCTGTCTTATCATGAACAGAGACTTGAGAGAATGTTGTGATTTGGTGTTTTCATTCAGTTCAAAACAAGAATCACAACCAGCTGACAAATCTTCACATTCATCATTTAAAACATCTCCAGAAACAAACTGAGAAGAATGAGAAGAACTGACTTCTGTGTGTATTTGATAAACCAAACCATGAATCATCACTGACTGATGATGTTATTGATCATGTCTGAACTCACCGAGCCTTCCTGCAGTTCCTCACAGCTGGAATCAGTCTCTGTTTCCCCTGGTATGATGTGTTGTACTTGTCCAGGTCAAACACATCCAGAACCTCCTCAGACATCTGCAGCATGTAGGCCAGAGCTGAGCAGTGGATCTCAGAGAGTTTCTGTCTTCTGTTCTCTGACTTCATGAACTCTTGGATCTCCTGATGCACTGATTGGTTTTTCACCTCTGTCAGACAGTGGAAGATGTTGATGCTTCTGTCAGGTGAGATGTTCTTTGTGTTCATCTTCTTCAGGTTCTCAATGACCCTCTGGATGATTTCTGGACTGTTCTGAGTCTGACCCAGCAGACCTCCTAAGAGTCTGTGGTTGGACTCCAGACAGAGTCCATGAAGGAAGCGAACAAACAGGTCCAGGTGACCATTTTCACTTTGAAGGGATTTCTCCATGGCTGCTTTCAGGAACACATCCAGAGGAGTGTAACCACCATCATCATCATCATCTTCGTCATCAACTTTTTTTCTGAAGAAGCCCTGCAGGACCTTTTTCAGTGACTTTTTCTTACTGTAATTTTTTCTGAAGAAGTCCTGCAGTACCTCTGTCTTCCTGTTGGTGAAACAGTGGAACATGTAGACTGCAGCCAGAAACTCCTGAACGCTCAGATGAACAAAGCAGTAGACTGATTTCTGGAAGATCACGCTCTCTCTTCTGAAGATCTCTGTACAAACTCCTGAGTACACCGAGGACTCTGTCACACTTAGACCACACCGCTCCAGGTCTTCTTGGTAGAACATGATGTCTCCTTTCTGCAGATGTTCAAAGGCCAGCCTCCCCAGCTTCAGAAGAAAGTCCCCGTCGGCCTCCATCAGCTCCCGTGGACTCGTCTCATGTCCTTTATCGTACTTGTTCTTCTTCCTCTTGGTCTGAACCAGCAGGAAGTGTGAGTACAGGTCTGTCAGGGTCTTGGGCAGCTCTCCTCTCTGTTCTGTGGTCAACATGTGCTCCAGAACTGTAGCACTGATCCAGCAGAAGACTGGGACTTGACACATGATGTGGAGGCTCCTGGACGTCTTGATGTGTGAGATGATTCTGCTGGACAGATCTTCAGTTCTGGATCTCTTCCTGAAGTACTCGTCCTTCTGGTCGTCAGTGAAGCCTCGTACTTCTGTTACCCTGGCAACACATGTAGGAGGGATCTGATTGGCCGCCGCAGGTCGAGAAGTTATCCAGACGAGAGCCGAGGGAAGCAGATTCCCCTGGATGAGGTTGGTCAGCAGCACGTTGACTGATGACCTGTGTGTGGCTTCAGAAACCAGCAATCTGCTGCTGAAGTCCAGTGAGAGTCTGCTTTCATCCAGGCCGTCAAAGATGAACAAAGGTTTACAGACAGCGAGCTCCTCTGCTCTGACCTTCTCTAATGTTGGATGGAAAACATGGAGCAGCGTGAGAAGACTGTGCTGCTGATCTCTGATCAGGTTCAGCTCCCTGAACGAGAGCACAATCAGCAGATTCACATCCTGGTTTTCCAAACCCTCGGCCCAGTCCAGAGTGAACTTCTGCACCGAGAAGGTTTTTCCAACACCAGCGACGCCGTTGGTCAGGACGACTCTGATGCTCCCCTGCTGGTCAGGTAAGGCTTTAAAGATGTCGCAGCACTTGATGGGAGTGTCCTGGACCGTCTTCTTCTTGGAGGTCGTCTCCAGCTGCATCACCTCATGTTGAGTATTGACCTCATCACTCTGTCCCTCTGTGATGTAGAGCTCAGTGAAGATCCTGTTCAGGAGGGTTCTACTTCCTGTTCCTTCAGTTCCTTCAGTCACATGTTCAAATCTGCTCCTCAGACTGATCTTATGTTCATCTAGAACCTTCTGCAGACCAACATCTGCTGAAAGACAAGAGACAAAGAATGTGAGCAGCTGAGGATTATTTTCATCAGTGTCATGTTTTTCTTTGACGTTGTTGTTTTATGTTGTTTGTTGTCAAATGAAAAACTACATTTTCACTGTAATGACTTGAATAACTTTATTCTGAAAGACTGAATCATTCTAGAAGAACTGTGATGATTGTGAAGGAAAGAGTATCATCTGCATACAAGAGAACCATCATGAGAGAAAAGCAAGAAAATGAGGGGAAACCTTCATTTCTTCAACCTGCAGGGGGCAGCAGAGAGTTACACTCCATCATGGAGTTAACATGAGTCACATTTTTTTTCTCCTGTTTTTCCATTTCTAAAGTCTGCTAGTGCTGATGGGAGCTGCTCTCCTTATGAGTCTTACTCACGGATGCTCTGTGGTCCACGTCCTGTCCTGGGTCTTTTCCCACACTGGAGACAGCAGGAGTCTCCTGGTGGACCAGACTGGTCCCAGTATGAGGAGATGCAGCGCCTGCAGAACCGGTGACCGCAGCTGGTGGAGACTGGATCCTTCAGGACGTCCTGACACAGAGGACAGCGGGACGTCTGCTCGTCCACAGAAACAGCAAACTGGTCTCTGTGAAGACATTTCTTTATCACTGACATGTCGGGGACAAGTGGACATGTCTGTGTGAAGACATTTCTTTATCACTGACACGTCTGGGACAGGTAGACATGTGTCTGTGGAGACATTTCTTTATCACTGACACGTCAGGGACAGGTGGACATGTCTCTGTGGAGACATTTCTTTATCACTGACACGTTAGGGACAGGTGGACATGTGTCTGTGGAGACATTTCTTTATCACTGACACGTCGGGGACAGGCGGATATGTCTCTGTGGAGACATTTCTTTATCACTGAAACGTCAGGGACAGGCGGACATGTCTCTGGGGAGACATTTCTTTATCACTGACACGTCAGGGACAGGTGGACATGTCTCTGTGAAGACATTTCTTTATCACTGACATGTCGGGGACAGGTTGGCATGTCTCTGTGAAGAAATTTGTTTATTACTGACACGTCAGGGACAGGTGGACATGTCTCTGTGGAGACACTTCTTTATCACTGACACGTCGGGGACAGGTGGACATGTCTCTGTGGAGACATTTCTTTATCACTGACACGTCGGGGACAGGTGGACATGTCTCTGTGGAGACATTTCTTTATCACTGACACGTCGGGGACAGGTGGACATGTGTCTGTGGAGACATTTCTTTATCACTGACACGTCAGGGACAGGTGGACATGTCTCTGTGGAGACATTTCTTTATCACTGACACGTCAGGGACAGGTGGACATGTCTCTGTGAAGACATCCTTACAGCTTTGTCTCACAGTGGTTCTGATGGACTGTTGTAAAGGTCTAACCCTGAGGCTCATCCTCACACTCTCTCTGACTCGTCAATGGTTTGACTCATTGATCCGTTTCATCAGATTCTGAATCAGTTCAGTTCAGTCTGTTGCTCACACACACATTTAGTTCTTCTTCCTTCACAAAAGTCCAGTCAAATTCAATTTGAACCACAAATAAAAGAAATGAGCTGTTGATGTGAAGCTGCTTTCAGAGCTGCTCTGAAGTTTGGACGTTTCCCTCCAACAGATGGAGGTTATTTCTTATCTTAATTCAAGAGCATATCATATTGATTTGAGAGCATTATTTATTGAGTCTCTTACTTTGTCTCTGAGGCTCCAGGTTCATGACTGAAGTTTAAAGGATGGTCCATAGACCAGTCACTCTTCACAGACAGACCGCTGGGTCCTGGAGACTCTGCTCTCTGTCTCTGGTTCTGACCTCTGCAAACACAAACATCACATGATCACTGATGATGGTCTTTGTTTAGACACTTTGATCACAAAGCAGCCTCAGTGTCAGTGTGACCTCCAGAGTCTGGAGTGAAGGGAATGATTTCAGGTTTACAGCCTGTGGTCGCTGATCTTTGTGTAAAGACTGATCCTCTACAGCAGCGGTCCTCAACCCCCGGGCCGCGGACCGGTTTGATGTCAGACAATATTTTCAGGACCGGCCTTTAATACAAAAATAAATAAATAAATAAAAAATAAAATGATACAACCGGCATAAAAACTGGTCTTTTGTGAATATAATAATAAACGTGAATCCACTGTGTATCTGTGTATGTGGCCCTGCGATGGACTGGCCAACTGTCCAGGGTGTACCCCGCCTATCGCCCGATGTAGCTGAGATTGGCACAGCCCCCCCCCGCGACCCTCTGGTGGAGGATAAAGCGGTAGATGATGACTGACTGACTGATCAATTGCAGTAATCAGGTTTAGCCAGAGCCGGCCCTGGGCATAGGCAGTATAGGCAAATGCTAGGGGCGCCGTCATCCGCAGGGGGCGCCGAAAACGAAAAAAAAATAAAAAAAAATAAAAAATAAATGTGTGTGTATCTATATATATATATAGGGATGTAACGATTACCGGTATGACGATAAACCGCGGTAAAATTCCCGACGGTTATCATACCGTTTCAAATTTTAATTATCGTTAAAACCGTGATTGATTACCGCAACTGATTACCGAAAAACTCACAGTGATACTGCTCATTTCCTGGAGAAGCAGCAGCACCTGAACGGCACTCGCTCAAGCGGGCGCGCATGCGCAGTTTGCACTGTCTGTCCAGCGACAACACGGCTGAAGCCACCTGCGCTCCAGAGATTACCCCCCGTAAGATCAGAAATCTGGGCATATTTTGTATTTTTAAAGGATGTTGAGAGTAAAATAATTGAAGACAATAAATCCTTGTGCAGAAAATGCAAAAAAAAAATCTCCGCGAACTTCGCGGCGCGAAGCCACTTCCAATATGATGAGCCATCTCCGTGACCACCACACACAACTTTTCAGCGGGTAAGTCAACAAAAACGGGATTTCGGAATAGTGGGAAACGTCATGGTTTGTCTCGCGAAAGCGAGTAGTGTGCAGACGACAGGTACCGTAGCAGACCAAAATGTGTTTGTTTCTGTGTTTTTTTATTTAATTTTTATGCTGTGTACGACTGCTGCTACTTAATTATTATCCGACACAGAGTGAGGACCTGTGTGTGTGTGTGTGTGTGTCAGTCAGTCAGATGATAATTATTATTATTAATAATAATAATAATAATAATAATAATAATAATAATGATAATAATAATAATAATCATATAATATAAAATATCTTTTTTTAAATAAAACTTGGTTAAAAGATTTCAGTGTGTGTGTGTTCAGTACTTTTGGAAAATGTTGAACACATCTAACAATACCGTGATAATATTGATAACCGTGATAATTTTGGTCACGATAACCGTGATATGAAATTTTCATATCGTTACATCTCTATATATATATATGTAAATACTACTTCTGTCTTCTGCCATTATTACTATTATTTCGAAATATTATATAAGCCCACAGCAACATAAATTCATCAGGGACGTTTGGAAACTTAACGTTAGGCCTGTTCAGGTGTTATTTTACAGGTGTCTTTCCTGCTTGTATGTCAGTTAAAATGCTTTTAGTTGTCCGTCCCCTTTGTAATAGGGTGGTTGTAAGCCTTTGGTTTTATGTGTCACAGTTTATGTTTGTTAAAGTTTACATCAGTGTTAAAGTGCAGTTAAAGTGTATTACTGTTACTATTTCATACCTTAGCTTTCCCATATCATTCATAGGCTATATATACAAATATATATTCATTTCACTGCACTTTACTGGTTTTTGCACTCTGGTTAGACTGAATTGCATTGCAATGACAATAAAGTTGAATGAATCTCATCACATTTTCATTATTAGTCTATATTAGTCTCATGTATAGCACACCAAGCATCTGTTTTTTTATTCAAATGTAACATGCAGTCGTCACATATACTTCTCTTCTCTCTTCAGATGCACTTTTAAAATATTTCAGTACCACCCCCAGTGACACAGCATCAGGTGCTGCTGTCCCGTCTACCTCTGCACAGCCTAGTGACACAGCATCAGGACTAAAGGCTGCACCTATAGACCCTGCTGACTGGCCATCTCTTACAGACAAAGTAAGAAGAGAGTTAGTTCACAGAGGACCATTTCAAACAAAAAACAGTTACACATTTCCCCAAAACAACGATGGGAGAAGGTGTCAACAACATGACTTTTTTAAAAGAGTCTTAGTTAATGGGGAAAAATCAAAAGGAGCTGGCTGATGTACTCCAAAAAGAATGATAGCTTGCACTGTTTTTATTTGCACTGATATTTTTTACTCAAAGAAATAAAATCTTGAATACAAACGTGCAGTTTCTTTGTGATTGTATGAAAGTTCATTGTGAAATTGACTGCTGCGATGCAAGGGGGCGCCAGCTAAAATCTTGCCTAGGGCACCAAATTACTCAGGGCCGGCACTGGGTTTAGCAGAGATAACTTGGTATGTTTACTTTTATAAGAAAGGGGAGGGGGCTAATTCAAAAACCTGCCTGGTCAGGTGACAAGACCAGCGTCGTGTAACTTGCGTCCTCGGGGTTCTACACCTGGCGGGACGAGCAGGCATCGGCAGCAGACGGGACCCTAACTTGGAAGCAACTGGACTCCAAGTGGAACGGTTAGTATGATGAGTAACTGTTAGCCTAGTTATCTTTGTGGGAATTGTTAATAATCGAAAGCTTGTGGATTATTTGTTGGCGCAGCTTTTTGTTTTTTTGAACGTGTGCATCGAGTTAATAGTACTTATTGCTAACACTAGCTAATGTTAACTCAAAGAAGAGTCAGCTGAATGTTAATGTTCGCTTCGTGTCCTCAGTCTGAGGACGGCTCACATACCGGCGAGTGTGCGCGACTGTATCGTTTCTATAACCGTGATTTTACGCAATAGAAAAGCGATTCTACCGCTGTCTGGGTAAAGAAGTGTAGCAGGCGCTATGGAGGAGGTTACGTTGCGAACACCGCGAGCTGCTTGCAGCGCGTTGATCCGCTTGACCCGTCCTTGGCCGCTCTTTTTCCCTCTCACTCACTCTCACACACACGCTGGTTAACATGTCAGTTTTCTCTGTAACATCGGCGTCGTTTCGCTTCTAATACCTTATTGTATTTAACAGTGACGTTGTTGAACTAAACATGTTCTCGTTTTCTATTGTTACAGATCCCTGTGGTGTGAGGAAGCTTTGGAAGTGTAAGTATTGTGAGTTTATCTGTGATAAAAGGGGTCACCTTTTAAAACATTATCGTTTCAAACACGATCAAATAAAAGTGAAACTGCTCAAGTAACCTTTCACTGTCAGTCATGTGATTTTTCTGCACCCTGCACAGAAGCGATCTTTCTCACTCACTTGCACAGTACACATTTAAAGGTAAATCACAGAGTCCAGTGTAACCTTCACACACGTGTATTCTACATTTAATGCACACAGAAGTAAGGAGCACAGAACACACAACTGGAAGATGTTCAGGCCACAAATAGTCTCTAGTAGTGTAACTCATTGAGTGTGTAACTCTTTATTTATCAGGTGTTCATGGAGTTCAGCAGGATCGTGGGCAAGAACCTCAAGCAGGACTATTATGAGAACATCGATGGGCACAGTCCTCGTCTCCTGGAGTTATTTGGATCCAAGAGAGGGAATGTTGGACAGTTGTTGACACAGATTTCACAACAGACCAATGTAGGTCCATAGACATTTTGTACTTGGCATTGTTTTTCACAGGTTTTGAAAAACATCATATCACAATGATTAACTCTATTGGTTGTATAATTGAATC
This sequence comes from Solea solea, assembly GCF_958295425.1. Taxonomy (NCBI): domain Eukaryota; kingdom Metazoa; phylum Chordata; class Actinopteri; order Pleuronectiformes; family Soleidae; genus Solea; species Solea solea. The sequence goes on from NC_081139.1 coordinate 29,810,807, forward strand.
CAAACATTGCTTGGTTTGTTTAAGCTTTCTTATAGATCATTATTTCTTTTTCATTTTAGCTATCTAACTTGTGTTTCTGTGTTTAATTCCCAAAAGACTCCAGAGCCAACTGCGCTCCGGACACAGGTGCTCAGAGGGCTTCCTATCATCCTTGGGGACAACCCCACAAACTTCTTTAAAGCAGGCTTTGTAAGTAAGCTCTTGCTTTCTTATCATTTTTGCCATGACACTCTTATAGTGATGAAACTTGTTTTTCAAATGAGAACTGAATTTGAGAGCATTATTTATTGAGTCTCTTACTTTGTCTCTGAGGCTCCAGGTTCATGACTGAAGTTTATACGTTTTCCCATAGACCGGTCACTCTTCACAGACAGACCGCTGGGTCCTGGAGACTCTGCTCTCTGTCTCTGGTTCTGACCTCTGCAAACACAAACATCACATGATCACTGATGATGGTCTTTGTTTAGACACTTTGATCACAAAGCAGCCTCAGTGTCAGTGTGACCTCCAGAGTCTGGAGTGAAGGGAATGATTTCAGGTTTACAGCCTGTGGTCGCTGATCTTTGTGTAAAGACTGATCCTCTACAGCAGCGGTCCTCAACCCCCGGGCCGCGGACCGGTTTAATGTCAGACAATATTTTCAGGACCGGCCTTTAATACAAAAATAAATAAATAAAAAATAAAATCAAATAAAATGATACGACCGGCATAAAAACTGGTCTTTTGTGAATATAATAATAAACGTGAATCCACTGTGTATGCAAATGTATTAGCAGCGTCCTCGTAACATCGCGCCAACGATACTGCACAGAGCGCAGCCGTGCGTCAGCGGCATGTGCACCCGCTGGGGGAAAAATGGCCGAGTCCATCAACCAGTTGCGGATGCTGCCGCTGACCAAAGGACAAATGTGAAGTCCCGTCTGTTCATTGCGCAGCAGCGGTAACGGAGGACCCAGATGACGCGAGACAGGAGACGGGTGCTTCGTCAACAGCAGCAGCAGCAGCACCCGCTCACCCTGCTTCACACAGATAGGATGTTGCTGTTGTGGTGATCTCAGGGTTTTCTGTCATGACTTTAATTATGTAAGCTCTTGCTTTCTTATCATTTTTGCCATGACACTCTTATATTGATGAAACTTGTTTTTCAAATGACAACTCTAATGTAATGATTGTGCTCTTCTGTTACTCTTTATTAAGGAATCTGATGATGATGATGATTCTTTTCGTGACCTTGACATTGGGACACTTGTCATTGAGCGTGAAGGTGCTGTGCACACATGTTCCCAGCATCTCAGTCCAGCCTCGTTGCAAATCATCATTAAGGGAGAAGTTGTGATGGACAACATTCAAAATCTGCCGACAGCAATGTGCATTCTGTTTGGACTCACGTATGCACTCCATCTTAACTACCCCAAGACTATGAAGCTCACATTTCTGTTCATCCAACAGGTTTTGCTCTCATTAGACCTAAAGCCAAAGCTACAGAGTTTGAAAAAGCAGCTTGAAATGTAAAGACATGTCAATTCTGCTGTTGACTCATTTTTTTTGCCGCACCAGTAAAACAATTTCTGACGTGTGGGGAAAACCTTTATATTTTCTGTAAAGCAAGCAGATGAACAGACACACACGTACAACGCAGACACACACGTACAACACACACAAACAACACTGACACACACTTAAATGCTGTAGGAAGCGTGCTGAAGGATGGGAAAATTGGACAACTGAAGACAGAAGACATTATTGTTTCAGTTCTTCATCAGTCTATGTTGATGGAATTAGATATTGTTCTGATATGATGGCCTGTTGGTTCAGGCTCTGGTCTCCCTTCATTTAGGAAGAGGAAACAGATCCTGTTTATTTGTAGTTTCTTGTAGGGGTGGGCGGTATACCGGTGTCATAGTCAGCACCGGTGTGACATTGCGCCATGATATGGATTTTGCAATACTGTCAATACCGTGATAAATCAATTGAGCGCCAATAATCTCCTAATTCTAAATAATAATGCATTACATTTTCTTCAAACGTTCAGTGGTCTGAATATCTGTCCTTATATACTGTATATCTTGTTGCAAATAAAAAAGTAAAACATATTCGCTGGTAAAAGGGGAGTGGCCATTAAATTAGCGTAACGAGCACTTGCCAGAGCTGTACACGGAGGTACGGGACAGAGTAATGAACGAAATTCGCCACCTTGACGCCTACTCGGCCACTACTGATTTATGGTCCAGCCGGACTACTGAGCCATACATTAGCCTCACCATCCACTTCATTGACAATGACTGGAAGTTGCGCAGCAGATGCCTCCAGACCGCCTTCTTCCCCGAAGACCACACCGGAGCAATAATTGCGTTAGGCCTGAAGGATGCACTTTCTGACTGGTGCTTGGATGAAGCGCGTCTGATGTGCATGACAACTGACAGCGGTGCAAACATGGTACGCGCTCTGGAAATTAATAAATATACGAGACTCGCATGTTTTGGACACAGACTGCACAACGCTATTGGTAAGTTACACTATGTAAACCTAACATTTCATATTCAGAAAATTTCTGTTTGTATTAAAAAAAGAAAACAAAAACAAATTTAAGGCCACCACATTAGTATTGTATTGTTCGTTGTTAGTATTGTTTAGCCGTGATTCCTCTGGGGACCGGATCAGAAAGGAAAAAAACTACAAATATCAGATTAGAATATTATTAAAAAATATGTACTCCTCCCAAAACCTACCAAAAAAAGTAATACCGTGATATTATACCGTCACCGTTCAAAAGAAGAAAAATACCGTGATATTAATTTTAGGTCATATCGCCCACCCCTAGTTTCTTGTACATTTGAGTGAGGGTTTCCTGTGGATTTTGTTTGTTTATGGATTTAACACTTTAATCTCAGGGGACATCCATGTTTTTTTCTTGTACATTTGTGACACATTCAACATCCACACAAATAACAGACAGACAGGGACAACACCAACACACGTAAACAACACAGACACATACAACACCAACACGCACAACACACACGTAAACAACACAGACACGTACAACACCAACACGCACAACACACGTAAACAACACAGACACGCACAACACACACGTAAACAACACAGACACGCACAACACCAACACGCACAACACACACGTAAACAACACAGACGCGTACAACACCAACACGCACAACACACACGTAAACAACACAGACACGCACAACACCAACACGCACAACACACACGTAAACAACACAGACGCGTACAACACCAACACGCACAACACACACGTAAACAACACAGACACGCACAACACCAACACGCACAACACACACGTAAACAACACAGACGCGTACAACACACACGTAAACAACACAGACACGTACAACACACACGTAAACAACACACACGTAAACAACACAGACACGCACAACACCAACACGCACAACACACGTAAACAACACAGACACGTACAACACCAACACGCACAACACACACGTAAACAACACAGACGTGTACAACACACACGTAAACAACACAGACACGTACAACACACACGTAAACAACACAGACACGCACAACACACACGTAAACAACACAGACACAACACCAACACACATAACACACACGTAAACAACACAAACACATACAACACCCACACATATAATTGTTGTTTCAATTATTTGAATACGTTTGTCATAACAAGATGGTTTTTTTTACCTTTTTTCTGAACAAAATAAAATGCATTGGAGCATTTACAGGTGTTTCTTTTTTCCATCCAAGTAAATAAAAACTATGTTTTATACCTTATCAAAAAAAATCAAAAGCTAATTAAAGTAGAGGAAAATACAGTAATTGTAATAAATGATGAGTAGCAATAATATGTCATAATAGTTTTATTTAATGATTTACAGTGAGTAAACACTATAATAAATATAAGTACTAAACATAAGGCTTTATGTTAATACAACTTGATATATTTAGTTTCAGCTTGTGTAAAAACTAAAGTGGTATAGGGCAACAGGTTGCCACGCGATTTGTGAGTAAAGTCAACTAATTCGGGTTAAGAGTGTGTGATGTTCTCTTGTTGTCAGTGCATGAGTCTCTTACTTTGTCTCTGAGGCTCCAGGTTCATGACTGAAGTTTACAGGTGGGTTCATAGACCAGTCACTCTTCACAGACAGACCGCTGGGTCCTGGAGACTCTGCTCTGTCCTCGTCTTCCTCCACACAACCACTCATCTGCTGGACGTCAGTCATTCTGAGACACACACACACACAGGTTGATCACAGATTTACTGATGCAGAAATTTAGAAGATGTGTGTCTCTACCTCATCTCCCTCTTGTCCTTTCTCTCCCCCCCTTTCTGTCCCCCTCCTCTCCTCTGTCCCCCATTTTCCTTTCACCCCAACCGGTCGAGGCAGATGACTGCACATGTGTGAGTCTGGTTCTGTCAGAGATTTCTTCTTCTGTTAAGAGGGAGTTTTTTCTCTCCACTGATGCCTAGTGTTTGCTCATTGTGTGAACTGTTGTGTTTCTCTGCTCTCCTTGATGTTGTCGATGTACAGACCTGAGATCATGTATGTTATGATTTGGCGCTATACAAATAAAATTCAATTGAATAAACCGTCCCAATATACAGATTTACAGAGAATAACTTGTTTTATAGTGTAAAGTGTAAACCTCATATATAAAAAGCACGTCTTCTCTTTGTTGTTGTCATGAGTTTGTGCAAATGAGCTCCTCACTGACTTATCACTGCTCCACTGAAAGCATCATATTGAAAGCACTTTAAAGAGTTACCTCTCAGTTTGAGTGGAAAATCTCCTTCATGTTTCCTGGAGGACGTCTGATGTGGATCTGTGTTCAGTCCAGTGATCACACGAGAGAAAACTGTAACACATCAGGAGTTTTCTGTCAGAGAAGGTGTTTTATGAAACCTGCTGTTCATGTCACTTACATATTTGTGCCAGTAGATGGTGCTAGGCTACTCTGTATGTGACTGAAGGGCTGTTGTCTGCATTCAAGTCAGCTGATGAGCTCAGTTTTGAGAGCAAAAGTCCAATTAGATCCTGGATTACTTATTAACTGCATATTTGTTCATCAAGGACATCAAAAAGTACTAAGTACAATTACATTTCAATCATAAATGTGGATTTGATACCACTTCAAAGAAAGAATAACCTCAGTTTTGTTCAAGTCAACTTTGACCCTGGATTACTCCAAAAGTTCCAAGACAGTCTGGCTGCAGACCTGCACTGTGAGGTCTCCTGCACTGTCAGAACTGGAAGTTGATTCGAAGCCTTTCAAAATAAAAGCGAACATACCGGAAGCACGTATTTTTCGTTCCCCATGAGAAGTGTGGAGACGACGAGGTGAGTAAAAGTCAAGTGACAACAACTTTGTGTCATACGAAGAAACAGAAACAGTCTTTATTCACTAGAACGTTATGTTGCACACTATATATTGACTATATAAAGTTATATTAATTTGAAAGAATTGGGTTTTGGACTTTTGGGTAGTTTTTAGCGATGTTATCGTATCGATAGTGCTCACTTAAATGTGCCATTTTCCTACTCAAAGACCAAGAAAACTGAGTTATATCATATAGTTTTTATATCATTTTGTTTTACTTATTACGACATTATTTGTCTCTTACAGATGCATATTTCAATCTTAAGTACCGGCACTACGCCCAAAGTTGAACGCTGCACGTCATGCTGCAAGCGATTTCACTGCCCCCTTGTGCCTAAAAGTGACACCAACACAATTGTCCAAGCTGCAGAGCCACTTAGAGGCACATAGGAAAGGTGGCATTTTATTTAAAGGTAAGCATAATGTATTTGTCTGTGTGTTTGTACTCATAAGTATGAGCCAACGCTACTAACTTCTGACAGGTTGTGGTTTGGCTGGTAAAAGGGGAAAAGGAAAATGAAGGGAATGTAAGTTGCAGTGAAGAACACCTGACACCTCACCTCACAGTTTTAGTCACTTTCAAAAATGAAAAGTTTAGAATCAGATTCTCTGCTCTGCAAGTCAACATTGATGTGAGTTATGTGAGCCAAAAAAATAATAATAATAATAATCAAAACAAATAAATAAAATAAAAAGACATTTGAAAGTGTGTTTTGTGTCTACTGTTTTCTCTTGTAACAGAGGTTATTGGTTATGTGGGTCATGTAACTAGGTATTCAGTCATTCACTTTGAATACACAAAGCTAAGTTCATTTAAAATCATCAACCCTCACACCCTCCACTGGCAAATCCATGTGGTCCACAAGGTAAGAACATAGCACAAACAATATTAAGCAATTATTCAATGAATTATGAGTAGGGCTGTAACAATATGCAATATGAAAGCGAAATCGCGACACTCAGATGCACGATCCTGTGTCGCGGTGTGAGAAGGCAGAATCGCGACACACCCCTTCCAACTCCCAGAGTGATCCCTCCCGTTCAGATCCAATGAATCATGTGACGCCTGCCTGCAAAAGTTGAGCTAGTTGAAGAAGAACGTGAGGAAACATGGCAACCAACCCAGAAATAGCGGATCCTCCCTCTTCATTTCAGTCAGCAGTATGGCAACATTTGGGCAACATGGTGGAGATAAAGGACGGCAATGGTGTAGTCGACAAGACCCACACAATTTGCTGTAAGTGCTTTAAGTGACAACAGATAACGGCAGAAACATTGCCAATGCTGTCGAAGCGGCCGGATTTTCACCGCATATACGTTAATCTGGCTGCGCAGAGAGCGATGGGCGTTCACCAGATGTCCCGACTCCTCGGCAGAGTGAGGAAAGTTGTCACGTTTTTCCACCGCAGCACAACAGCTGCAGCTGTGTTGAAGGAGAAACAGGTGATGCTACAGCTGCCCTTACACAAGCTGGTCACTGCAGGTGACATTGTCACAGCACAGAGAGCAAGCCTCCTCTTCTGAAGAACAAGAAGAAGAAGAAGAAGAAGAAGAATGTTCAACTCCCTTAAATCAAGTTTGGTTTTCTTAAGAGAAAGAAGTTGTTTATTTGTTTCATGTTTACTTACTTGATTTGTGGTTTGCAGCACAGGCAGTAAGCCTCAGTTACCTCAGTGTGAAACACTAGCCATTTCATTTACTTTGTAAATGTAAGAGAACTTGATTGAAGAAGAATTTTCAACATGCTCCAATCATCTCCACAGTGGAGTTTAGTTCTGTTTGTTTTTCAACAGTATTTTGTTACAAAGAAAACACAAGTGTTATAGCTTTGGCTATTTATGGCTATTTATATTGTTAATCATTTGCATAGTTAATCTTGTTCTTTGGTGTTCAGTTTATAAAGGTTTTTTCAAACCCCCCCCCCCCAAAGAAAATAATAAATTGTGATACAAAGCGAACCGTGGGTTTGGTGTATCGTTACAGCCCTAATTATGAGGTGTTACAATTGCAAACACACATAAGATATGCCTATATAAAACAATGAGTAAATCAATATGTAAATGGGTCCAACAGTGCAGGGGGCTACATTTTCAATGCTAAATAATGGTATAAAAGAACAGTCAGCAATAGGTTGGAGTGTAGATGCATTATGCCATCACACATTAAGGTGTATTTACAGAGATTTATTGTTTCAAAATTCATTTGTAGTGCACACTAAACTAACAGCTGTCCTTTTTACGAATTAAATTAAAATACTGGAGTAAAATAATGCATGTTTTGAGGAGGCTAATAATGTTTTGAAGGTGACATAGACCGGAAGCTCCAATTAACGCTGCGTTTGTGTGTGTATCTGCGTCATTACCTCGTTTATGAAACCCTAAAGTTTCAGAACAAACAGTTCAGCCACTGCTGAGAAAATAGTGTTGTATTGTTTTCCTGGGCTCTGCGAAGCGGATCGACACTTCCTTAATTTGATGTCGTCATCAGAAATCCTCACCACCGTAGCGCCTCCCGGTGCGGGCACTAGTCCGGGCACATCCGGTTGCGTACATTCAACCGCAGAAGAAGAAGAACTACTCTCGTTGTAGCTGCTGAGATGCAGAGCATCCACCGTGCCAGAGGGGGAGCTGTGTATCTGAGAGCTGGCTTATCTATTACGTCACTTCCAGGTACCTGGCCAATCACAGGACAGTAGGAAAGCTCTCGTTGGCTGGCCAATCACAGCAACTGTTTGGTCTGAAACAGCGCGGCTGACGACAGCGTCAGTGAGGAGATATTTTGATCGGCTCGTTTGCAGCGATTAGGAGGTTTTTAATCATGAAAACAAGTTAATATATGTAAGTAGACCTCCATAACTAACATATATGTGTGATACAAGCATTCTATGTCGCCTTTAAGGGGATCATAACAATAGCTGTACATCTAGTTTGCCCTGATTATCTGTAGAATAACCCTAGTGGGTCATAACGTTTTGTATTTTATTTTTTTATATAATATTTTGTTTGTTTTTATCTTTATTATTATCCTGCGTTTTTTCACCTTATCCAGTTGAACTGGAAAGATATACAGTTTTTTTTTTTTTTTAAATCTCTTCAATTAAACACATGGATACACATAAACATATTTACATTGTATACATAAAATAAAGACCCAAGAAATAAACATCGGGAACGAAAAATACGTGCTTCCGGTATGCTCGCTTTTATTTTGAAAAGCTTCCGGTCCTGACAGTAGAGGAGACCTCACAGTGCAGGTCTGCAACGAAAGGTCCTGACAGTGCAGGTCTGCAGCCAGACCCCTCTCAAAAGTTCACAGTAAAAGCACTTCATCCGACTGCATTAAGCACTTATAGTACTTATAGTACTTATAGTACTTAAAGCTACTAAATCAAGTCATTATTTTGATGATAATATGAATATATGACATTATTATTTCACTTTTAATCCAAATGATCATTTACAATCGTTACATATATCATCATATATCATCATATATATTATCATCATAATCACGTCAACACTCACCAGTCTGTCCTCGTGCTGCGCAGTTCAAATGGCGCCTGAAGCAAAGTGACAGAATAGTTACTTTCACTTTCTCTGCTCGTCACTCTGCACTTACAGGAAAATGACGACAGTTTTCTCGTCCATGGAGTCGAGCAGGAATTTAATTGTACGTATTTGTACTGTACTTTGTTATTTCTAGCAACTTTGACTACATTTTATATCAGAAATGATTTTTGATACCCAAGTACAGTAAATGCCAAACTTTTACCTGAATAATTTTATAAAAAGTGACTTTCTGGTCACATACTTGTACTTTTACTCAAGTCTCACTTTAAGGTACTGGACTCACACGCACTAAATCATCATATACAATCATATATAATCATATATCATCATATATTATCATCATAATCACGTCAACACTCACCAGTCTGTCTTCGTGCTGCGCAGTTAAAATGGCTGAGGAGGAAGTCAGGTGACCCAAAAGTTAAAGCAAATACTTCAAAACAAAAGCCGAGAGGATACGTAGTAGAGAAACAAATAATAGATAGATAGATAGATAGATATACTGTAGATAGATAGATAGATAGATAGATATACTGTAGATAGATAGATAGATAGATAGATAGATAGATAGATAGATAGATGGATGGATGGATGGATGGATGGATAGATAGATAGATAGATAGACAGATATATATACTGTAGATAGATAGATGGATGGATGGATGGATGGATGGATGGATAGATAGATAGATAGATAGATAGATAGATAGATAGATATACTGTAGATAGATGGATGGATGGATGGATGGATGGATGGATAGATAGATAGATAGATAGATAGACAGATATATATACTGTAGATAGATAGATAGATAGATATACTGTAGATAGATAGATGGATGGATGGATGGATGGATGGATAGATAGATAGATAGATAGATAGACAGATATATATACTGTAGATAGATAGATAGATAGATAGATAGATAGATAGATAGTTGGTTTATTTGCAGCATTGTTAGGTCTGTATACAGCATGTATGTTATCTGTGTGTTTTTATCATTTCAGAGCCACACATACCTCCATGAAGAGAAGAGGATGTGTTGATGTGTCGCTATAAATTAACTATTTGGACTATTGGAAAAATAAAGAGGCATTTGGTGTCTTCTTAACAAACACCCTTCAGTAGACCTGGCTTCACTTAGCACATAGTTTTTCTATCATATCATCATCATCATCATCATCATCATTCACCCTCAGCTCAGATTTAAACCTGCATGTCCTTCTGGTCTAACTCTGCTGTCATCTTCTAAGCATCATAAAATGACTGTGTTATTTATTTTGATTTACTGACCATTTCACACCTGCAGATATTTACGTTCAGATACAGCGACACCTGCTGGTCAGATGTTTGTCTATTGATGCTGTCCATAGAGTGAAGGGAGCAGAATCTGTGTATTCTTACCAACTTTGGAAATAGATATGATGTTTAAAGATATATTAGGCAGCTGTCACGATGACATAGGAAATAGACAAAGAATATAAATAGGGAACATACTCAGCTAGGTTATAAGCACATTTTGACTAAAAACCATCGATTACGAGACATTAGATTACATATATGATGTAAACTGTCAAAGATGCTTAGAACATGACACGTGTTCGCGTTTGACGGGACTTTATGTTTCGGTTTGGACGCTTGAGTAGAATCGACATAAAGAAGAAAACATGACGCACTTCACATTTGGAAGTGCGTCATGTTGGGCTCGGGAGTACCGCCGTAGTTCTTGTCTCAGGCCGTCTACGTGTGTTTCAAGACTATCGGTATACAGGTACATAATACCCACCGCTAGTATGCACAGAAGACTAGGGTTGACTTTAGTTCGTTTTAATAGGCAGTTAGGGGGAATCAGTCCCACCCACATTTGCCTTTTGCTTGGTCACATATGAACCTGTTCAGTGATATTTTCATGTTAAGGTGTGTGTGTGTGTGTAAAAGTGTGACGTCATTGTGATTTGTGGTCATTCATTATTGAAAAATGGAAATGATTAAATCAAAGTCATGTTCTGATATCAGTGCTAAGGGTGAAAAAAGACAAACAAAATTCACAGCTAAAGCGTTGATAAATACAATTGAAAAGCTTCAATCTGAAAGAAGAATTAAAGTGAACACAATTAAAGGTGTTGTTAAACTTATTAAAGAGCTAATGCACACAGGTGGTAACATTTTAAATGTTGATTCTCAAAACAACAGTGCACAGTTCACCATCCAGAGAAACATCCAGACCAGTGGGGAAAACTGCTGAACAGTCCAGACCAGGAGCTGAATGCCAGAAAATGGAAGAGAGGTGACGCTTGTCCATGAAAATAAACCTCTTTACCACGACAGCACAGTTTCTCTTACTGCAAATCTTATTGGTCTTTGTATATTTGACTACTTATTAAACTATTCAATTTAATCAACACATTTAATTAAGATTCTCTGCAAAATGCCATAGGTTACAACATTTATCTTATTTGCTCTGTTTACATAGCAATGCTGACACCTATTGGTGATTTACTGCTACTACTGCCTTAACAATGACACTCGCAATGGATAAGATAAGGATAATTTAATAGCATTTAATAGAGCCTTGTAGTAACGTATAAATACGGTAATAAAAATCAAAAAATAGTCTGGTAGACTGTTTAATATACGACACATGACTTATTTTGGCATACAAAGAACCAACTCGTAACCAAAGACTACGCTATGTAAAATGTGAAATTAACTTTTATTAGTAACTTTGGTAAGTTTCAGATTTCAATTCCTAAATAACATCGATGGAGGGGGGCCCAAAAAATATAGTCTGCCTAGTATAGTCCATTTATTTAATCCGGCTCTGAAGTGTAAAAAATACAGGGCTGCATGCTCCAGTTACATTCTTGAAGCCTTCACACACACCACAGATAAAACACAGTGATTGACAGACTCTCCAAACTTGGTCTAATTCTCAGGCAGATCATCTTTTATCATCAACACAGGGCGGCAATGAACAGCGCCATCTGGTGACGGTCTTAGAAAAACAGAACAACATGACATTGTTTCTTGTCGAGCAGCAGTCGAGCTCACTTTCTCCCTCCAAGACAAGAAGTTCAGATCTTTGATGGTGATCCTCTGCAATATCAGGCTTTTATTAGGGCTTTTGAGCAGAGTATTGAGAAGAAGACTCATAGTGTCAAAGATTGCCTGTACTTCCTTGAACAATACACTAGAGGGCAGCCTCGAGAAATGGTCAGAAGTTGTCAGCATATGCCACATGACTCAGAATATGCCAAGGCTAAGTCTTTGCTGCAAGAACATTTTGGCAATTCATTAAAAATTGCCACAGCTTATATGGATAAAGTTTTCACATGGCCATCAATAAGATCTGAGGATGTTAGTGCTCTGCAGGCTGACGGTTTCTGGCTGCAAGAGTGCTGCAATGCATTAGGAGCCATGGAGTCCTCGTGTGAGCTGGATTCTCCTGCCAACATGCAGACCATAATTAAGAAGTTGTCCTACAAACTCAGAGACAAATGGAGAGATGTGGCATGTGATTTACAGGAAAGGTAACCAGTCTTACATTTTGTCTGTGTTGTGTTCATTGAGATGAAGACCAGGATGCAATTCTTGGGTTTCTCAGTCTGTATTCTCCAGCCATGTTGAAACAATTCTCTAATTAATCAATTAAAATAATATTCCAAACATTAATATGAGTTCTTAACATTTCTTTTAGCTCTTAACTCATTCACATTTTAATAAACCAATCCATTAAACACATTAATTATAATGAAAGTGCATCTCCATACCTGTATTATTCCACAAAAACAACATGCAGTCATTCATCTGCTGCCATCTGTAATCGAACGAAGGACTCATCAGATGCATGCAGGACATCCTCTCTCATACACGTGCACACGCACACACACACAGGCGCACACACACACACACACACACACACACGCACACACACATGCACAGCTAGTATTAGCTGCTAGTTTGAAGCCAATAGCTCGCCAAATTCACGTTCCTTACCGACCCAAACTCTCACACGCACACAATGTTCACCCCATGACTAACCAAACCTAATTATGACAGTTTTAAGATGTTTACAACAAAATTAGACACTTTACAAAACTTAGCACGTATGCGATTATGTCACGGCCCTATCACGGCCACACACACGCAAAGACTGCACCACAATACAGAATGGAGATGATATTACAGAACATATTATAAAAACACAAAAAAGGGATTTTGGTGTAATTCAAAGGCCTTATCATAACAAACCTGTTACATAGGGCTACATTTTGTGATATTGTTAACTACATTGAAAAGCAGGTTCAAATTGCAAGTGATCCACTCTTCGGAGACCTGCAGGACTCTCCAGCTGTGACGAGAGAAAGCGTAAGACAGCCAAGATCTCGGCCTACTCCTAAGGCAAAGGGAAGTAGCTTTGCCACCACTGTTGCTACAGTAGATAAGATGGCAATAAACACAGAAAAGCGTTCTCCTGTTATGAAGGTTTGTCTGTTCTGTAGAGCTGGACATTCTCTGGATCTGTGCTGTCTATTGGCAAGTAAGGCACACAGTGAAAAGATGCTGTTTTTTTAAAGAAAACGGGGTGTGTTTTGGCTGTTTGTGCACTGGGCACAAAAGTAAGGAATGTCGAAAGTGTCTGTCATGTAGAACATGTAGCCTAAAGCATCCCACCATTTTGCATATGCACTCCAAGAAAAAGGAGCTACATCCAGAACAGAAAGAGAAATGGCAAATAGATGAAAATGCTTTTGTCTTGTGCAGTCCAATGGTCTTACTGGGGCACTCTCTATTTTGCCAGTTAGGGTGAAGTCCAAGAAAGGACAGGAAACAGTGGTCACATATGCCTTTCTGGATCCTGGGAGCTCTGCTTCATTTTGTACTGAAGGGCTCATGAAAAGGTTAAATCTTACAGGACGAAAAACAAGTATTCTCCTTCGGACAATGGGTCAGGAGAAAAGAGTTGACAGTCATGTTGTGGCAGATTTGGAGATAGCTGAGCTGGACACAAATATCTTCTGTGAGTTACCTGATATGTTTACCCAGAAATGCATGCCTGTCAATAAAAGCAACATTCCCCTACAGGATGACGTTAAAAGATGGCCACACCTTGGCCACTTGAGAATAGCTGAGATCAAATCTGGAGTAGATTTGCTCATTGGTACTAATGTTGCTCAGGCTCTAGAGCCATGGGAAGTTATTCACAGTGTTAATGGTGGCCCTTATGCTGTCAAAACCATGCTTTGTTGGACTGTAAAGGGTCCCCTAAGAGGAGATTACAGCAGTGATGCCTCTAATGAAATGCATGATGTCACTGTGAATAGGATCTCCATAGCAAAGCTCAATGAACTTTGGAAACAGCAGATAAAGGCTGACTTCCCTGAATGTGCTCATGAAGAGCAGTCTGGTTGGTCTCCAGAAGATTATTGTTTCATGGAATCAGTCTCCAAGACAGCTAAGCTAGTTGATGGACATTACAGCATTGACTTGCCAATAAAGAACAATAAAGTATGAATGCCTAACAACAAAAAGGTAGTAGAACAGCGTGTGTTGAGTCTTAAAAGGAGGTTCAATAAGGACAGGTCATCCCACACGGACTACACTAGCTTCATGAACAACCTCATCAGCAAAGGTTATGCTGAGAGAGTGCCACAGAAAGATTTGGACCGTTGTGATGGCAGGGTATGGTATAGACCACACCACAGGCGCTACGGTGGTGAGAGGAGTGGTGAGGATTTCTGATGACGACATCAAATTCTGGAAGTGTTTTTTGGACTGACAGCACTTCTGTCCTAAAGTACATAAGAAATGAAACCTTGAGATTTAAGACTATTTTTGCAAATCTAGTGTCAGATATACTTGCTGTGTCCCATTCCTCTCAGTGGAGATATGTAAATACAAAAGTCAATCCTGCAGACTTAGCTTTGAGAGGAGCTAGTGTTGAATCATTTTTAAAGACAAATGCGTGGGTGTTTGGACCCAAATTTCTTGTTGAGCCGGAGTCAGAGTGGCCAGAAAGCCCTGATATTTCCGCTAATGTCTCTCCAGAGGATCCTGAAGTCAAGCTGACTGTGTACATAAATGCTGTACATGCTAATGAGCAGGTAGATTCCATCATGTACTTCATCAATCACAATGATTTCCTCTTGGATCCACTTGAAGCGGATGGTGTGGTGACAGGTTCGCTTGGGTGTTGCTGCTGGCTGCGCGCTGTTCACCGCTCCGTGTGCCACTCACTGTCTGCCGCTGGTCGCTCTCGGGGAGCGTTGATCCCTCTGTTCCACGCTGTGTTGGCCGGGATTGCCTGACCGGGTGACACACTGTAGCGGCGCAGCGCCGGCTAATCTGCCCGTAGAACCGCTGCTGCTTTGCTTCTGCTCTGTTTCTTGCCTTCTTTGCCTTATTTAAAGAAATCATTTGGACTGATCGCTGTGCCTCACTGGAACTGTGTGTTTGCAGGACTAATTGTTTCGCTTGACTTTGATTAGTCTTACGTCGGACACTCACCGCTCCGCCATGGTCAGAATCAGAATCAGAATTACCTTTATTGTCATTAAACAGTGTACAACGAGATTAAAGGACAGCTCTAGTAGTGCAAGTGAAGAGATAAGAGTAGAAGAAGAAACAACAAAACAGTGCACCAACACCTTCTACAAAATTAGAAGGATATGTAGTAAAAAAAAAAAAAGTATTCAAAGTATTTACAGTGGGAGCCAGTAAGGGAAATATGCAGTATATGATACAGTACATTGTTCATTGTACAGCAGAGTGGATGTATGTGGGGTGTGTATATTGCACGGATAAGAAGTGTAAGAATATTGCACAGATTGGAAGAGTTACTTAGTGTTAAGCACTCTTATTGCACTAGGATAAAAGGTGTTCGCAAACCTAGAGGTACGGGCTTGGATGGACCTGTACCTCTTTCCTGAGGGCAACAGTGAGAACAGGCGGTGCCCAGGGTGTGAGCTGTCACAGGTGATGCTGGTGGCTCTGCGCAGACACCTGGTGTCGTAGATGTGCGATAGTGTCCGTGCTTCTTACCGTTGCTCCAAGGGCGAAGCAACACTGTGTGGCTCGGTAACACTGTCTCCTAGTGTTGGTGCAGCCACATCTTAAACTGTGTGTGTGTGTGTGTGTGTGCCTGTGTGTGTGTGTGTCTGTGTGTCTGTGTGTGTGTGTGTCTGTGTGTGTGTGTCTGTGTGTGTGTGTCTGTGTGTGTGTGTGTGTGTGTGGCTGTGTGTGTGTGTCTGTGTGTGTGTGTGTGTGTGTGTGTAATGAGAGGACAGTGCGGGAATACGCATTTGATTTTGTTCCTTTGTGGTAATCTCTTTAATTTCGTTTGTAATTTGTTTTGTTGCAACCCATAAATACGATTATTCTGTTAGTTTTGTGTTTATTGTTGGGTTATTATGGGCTGCATTTCAATTGTGGTTATACAGAATTTTGCTTATTTGTCATTGTGTTTAATCATTATAGATCCTCTACATTTAATTCTTTAATTTCTCTTTTGTTATTAGTTATCGTTTTGTTAATTTTTTTTTTTTTTTCTAATTGGTTGCTCTCTGGTCGCCTCCCATTCAGGTGCTGAGCCTACGGTGGTGGATTGGTGTCCTGGTCACGGTGTCCCCTTTGTATTGTGTTTGCACTTGGTAGCTTCTTTGTTTTTTACTTTTTTACTGATTGGCTCCCCTTAAGAGAATCATTTTTACATTATTTTTAAAACAGAAATGTATCACTACTGCCTTAAAAGGCAGTATTGATAAATGTAATTGTTGCCAGACAACGCCACCTTGGGAATTTCACCCAGGGATTTCTTATAAGTGGACTAACCCAAATGAAGGAAGGCACTGAGGTCTGTTATGCAACGAGACAGACGGCAGTTCGATAATACAAAATACTTTTATTTATACAAATTTCTGTTTTAAAAATAATGTAAAAAATTACTCACTTAAGGGGAGCCAATCGGTAAAAAAGTAAAAAACAAAGAAGCTACCAAGTGCAAACACAATACAAAGGGGACACCGTGACCAGGACTTTGCCCCCGGAGATGTTTGTCGTAGATGATTCTGCACCTCGTGGACTCGTGGATCACTGGGAGAGTTGTGCAAGCAGTTCCAGATCAAAGAGGACTTGTGTGCCAGATTTGTATCAAAACAAGGACTGGGTTTTTGGATAGACCCATCACGAAGGTTTGTCTTCTTCAAGAGGCAGAAGAGCCATGAAGACTTGCAGATTTTGAAAGAACTAACATACGTGGACTTTGACTATTTTGTAGGTTGGATTGATTATTTGTGGTTGTTAGAAATACGAGATGTTTTTCTTTTCTGACATTTAGCATTTTGTCTCCCACATATTAGCAGTTATGTAATTATTGCTTCAGCATAATTAGGGGCTGGAATGTAGGAGTCATACATGTAAGTTTTGCTTTTGAATAAAGTAAGACCTAAGTGTTGAGTTAATGCTGGAATTGGTGCACATGGGTGATGGATGTGTCACTACCGCGAGTATGGAGGAATAAATCATAATTCACTTGGCTCCAGCATCTGCTCAACAACTATCACTGTCAGTGGGTCAAAACAGCAGAAAACCCGCGCACCACCGCCACCGTGTGGCAGACATGTGAAGTGCGAGTAACACGACAAAACAAACAGGCAAACATGTTGATACCATGGATGTATTAGAACAACTGGATAGAGCTCCGCCCCTTTGCCTCCGTTCATTCCTATGGAGTTCTTTTGGATTGTTTTTTGAATGATTTATTGAACAAAATAATGTAGAAACAACAAGGCTCACATCTTTGTTTAAACCTTTCAAAGGAGCAGGTGCACAGGAAGAACGCAGAAGAGAAACATTTGCATGATCAAATACAGACAAATCAAACAAGATCAAAAACTAAAGAAAAAGTGAGCTAAGGCTTTTGTTTTTAGATCCTATTTTTCAAATAAAGTGAAAAGTGTCATTGCATTTTTACCTTTCATCATGTTAAAGAAACTGGTTATGAAACACAATAAATCGAAGTTTCACGTTCATATATTTCCATGTGTTCCAAGTATTAATATATTGTTTAGCATTATTGACCATAACAAGAGCATAAATCATGTCCTCTTTAGAGAAGGGCTGGAGTCGGATCTCTGTGTGCAGCCAGTCACGTGTGCTTCAGAGGACACACAATGAAAGCTTTCAATATCATCACAAAATACACATTTATTTGTTTCCAAAGCAAATCTCTGCCGTAACATTTCACTGGACACAGGTTACACAACATTTAACATTTTCAAATGGACTTCTTTTGCTTTTGGATTTATGGGAAATTGGAAATATTGAGATCACAAAGAATATATAATATCTTTGGAGAAGATTTGTTTGATGCACTTTTGAAAAGACAATAAAGGGTGTGTGACGTTTTATTAGGAATTTGAATGCTCTCAAAGTTACAGCTTCCAACTAGGAGATGTGGAACATTAGGAGTGATGTGAGTCGAGTTTGAAATAATCCCTTGAATTCAATTCAAAGTAGGATTAGGGATGGCTTTCATTATGGATGCAAAGGAATTACGATTAACGACTAGATGATATTTAAGGCAAAAATGTTCACGTGTCATCACACACTAAATGAATTAAAGAGCAAATACCTTTATCCATGCAGTTCTTGTTATACAGTGACTTGTTTTTAATTGTAATGTATCTATTTGTTACGAGGGGTGAAATTATGATTGTACAAAAGTTTCCAATATAAAAGGACTTGCTGGTGAAACAGGGATCATTTAACAGGACGTTTCTGAATATTGAAATCACACTTTAATAAAAAGTGCCTCCATATGATACCAGAAGCTCTTATTGTGAAGGAAGGATTTGAACCCGTTCATGTTCAGTGTTCCATTGATAAAATCTGTGTATTCTCTTAATAAAGTGCATCTTTTTCTTCCAAATATAATCCAAATGAATTTGGTTGACCTTCTGAATGGCTCTGTTAGGGAAGGCCAAAGAATACGCTGGATAGAAACATCTCCATATGCTTTCAATCTTAGTAAGAAAGACTCCACCTAGTAAACTGATGTCTCTCAATAACCAGGAGTTCAGTTTAGTTTGACTGATTGAGTTATTACACTCCACACATAGATACATGTATCCCTAAGTATTGAACAGCTGATTTGATAGGAATGTTTTCTGTTTCTGCTTCTGTTAAATCACTCTGATGAATTTGTTCAAATCAAGTTTCAGCCTCGAGGCGTCGCATTATCTTGGGGACCTCAGTTTCACAGAGACGGTCGTATCGTCTGCGCGCTGGCTAACAACAACAACAGGTATCCCAAGAACATTTAAAGGAGCAATGTGTGAATTTTTAATAAAAATAGAGAGAGCATTTCTGTGGCAATGATAAAGAGAAGCGGAGAGACAGGGCAGCTTTGTTTGACCCCACGTTTGATAGCAGATCTCGGTGATGTACCTCCTGGTAACCAAATAGAGCTGTTTGCATTATCATAAAGAGACTCAGTAGTGGCTCGAAATGCATTCCCAAAGCCTAAAAGTTTGAAGCACTAAAAGATAAAGTGATGCTCAATTGAGTATAAAAAGCTTTATAAAAGTCAAGAAACAAAATGAAGCCGTCGTTTTCTACTAAAGGATTATAATCTAGGAGATGGATCACCAAACGGATGTTGTTGTGAATGGATCCATCTTTCATAAATCCAGATTGGGAGTCACTTATAATTTTGTCTAGGTTACTTTTGAATCTATTGGCATGCACAAGCGTTACAATCTTATAATCAGTGTTTAATTACGTGATGGGTCTGAGATTATCCAAAATGTTGAAGTTTGTGAGTAAGTCCCAACAAATGAGGTGTAAGGCCATCACAGCCAGGAGATTTATTTAAAGACAAGCTCAAAAATATTAACATCAGCTTCACAGAACTTTGCAAACTCCTCATCTGTACAGAGGATAAGATCTTTGATATTGTGAAAAAAGGAGTCTGAATCTGCTGCAGAGTGTCATTTAGTGTCAAAGGAAGTTATTTCCTTAGTAATCAAGTCTGGATCTGGACATAGTGTGATGGAAATGATGTACTTCATGTACTTCATGAAGAGAAATGTTCAATGGAACTGTTTGATGTGACTTGTGACCTGTAACCCTTTGTACTGTTTTAGGACACATGTAATATATACTCAATGTTATCACTTGCTACAATGTGAGTGATTCCTTTAAGTACAGAATGGCAGGGTGATAACATACCATCAGAGACAGATAAATACCATGTGTTTCTTCCAAGACAGTGAGTCTTCACTTTGTAACAGGCCTGTGTGTTGCTTTGTGAATGCTCCTCTTGTACAAGATTAAACCCTTGTTTGGATTTTGAGCTGACTCCCATCTCCTTCCTCCAGTTCTAAATGATTGCAGAATTATTTGAACAAAACCTTTGGCGCCCAACGTGGGGCCCCAATATCTGTCTCTCTCTTCACATCGGCGGACCTGAAGACCTTGCAAGGCGGAGGGGAAAAAAATCCTCTTAAAAAGACCTCCACCACAGGGCTCTTAAAGCTCCGTTTGGTCAGGGAGGCCAGGTCCCCTGAAGAGCGGGACAGTGACGGGGCTAACCATGGAGGGGAGACGGAGTCAGGGACTCAAATCATCAAAAGGGTAAGAAACAACCATTTGGACTTGGGAGAGCAGGACTCTCTTAGATTTAGGGCAGGGACGTAAAAGTAAACTGTCTTTGGAAGGACAAGGTTTAAACTAATCCCTCAGGGCTGAGAAAAAAAAAGACGTCAGGGTCAGGGACTCAGAGGAAAGAGTCAGGGACTCATAAGAAAAAGAAATGGAAAGACCGGTAAAATAAATGAAATGAAAAAAAAACAACGTTAAAATAAAAATACACTAAAATTGAAGGAGAAAAAATTCAATTGTAATAGTTGTTATAAATGTTGTTGTGAACCTGACGAGGTTCAATATGAAGGAATGGGCCAGAAAGCATTCTTGTTTTTAAAGAAATGTAGGTATTTTCCCTTGCAGCCATATCATCATCATCATCAGTGTTTCCCATCTGGCACGCGATCGGCCCTAGGGCGCGGCTGCTTGGAGAGCGGCGGAAACCTGATCTCCAACATCCGCTCGAAGTTTTTCTTGATCATCATTGTCTTAAGGGCCTGTTGTTTGCTGACCCCAAGTGTTTCTTCTATTTTTCTCCACGACCTCCGTTTGTCAAACAATACTTTCTTCTGAATTGCATCATTCGGCATTCGGCATATATGGGCTACGTATCTCAAGGACTGTACATGGCAGAAGTTTTTAATTGGTTGGGATTGGGTCAGTGCATACAGCTTACTGTTCGAGATCTTAAACGCCCAATCTATTTCGCCATCGACAAGGGTTGCTGGGTCGGTCCCCTTTTTTCTTAGGTTTTGGGGAGGAACATTCTTGCGTGCATAGCCGCCAGCTATCATCTTACGTAGGAAACCATTCCACACAGTATTCAACTTCTGGAGCTTGTTGCTAGAAAGTTCCCATGCCTGTACACTATACAGTAGTCGGGACCGTACACACGCAATCAGGATTTTCATACATAGCTCTGGGAAAACACGACCACATCATCCGCGTACATGAGCTCCAGGATTCTGAACACCCCATGTGATGTTCCAGTATGGAGTCCTCTGGGGGACACTTCATTTGGTATGACAAATTCGACACGTGCTCCTGCCTCTGGAAATTGGCTCCTGATCTCATGATTGGCACATCTCATGACAAAATCCATGTACAAATTGAATATGGTTGGGCTCTCAAGTGCACCTTGGCGGCATCCTACATAAGTGTTGAAATAGTGTTTAGCACCTTTTATACAGGCCATAGTACCAGTGTACAGCGTCTTTAATATGGGTATCAGTTTTGGACATTTGAGGCGAATCTCTAGAGCACGGAAGAGTGCGTCACGTGGGACCCAGTCATAGGCCGCCTTAAGGTCGATGAAGCAGACAAAGAGTGGCTTCCGTTCTTTCTCCAGTATGTGTCGAACAACACTGATTGCATCACATGTGGATCGGTTCTTTCTGAATCCAAACTGGGTGGGTAGTATAATGCGTTCATATACTGATCTTACTCTTTCTATAATAATCATGGAGAGAAGCTTCGTCAGTGTTGCTATGATGGACAGACCACGGTGGTTTGCGGCTAAGGATCTAAGGCCTTTCTTGTGGAGGCACGTGATCGAGGAGAGTAGCCAGCCAGCAGGGATCTTAAGAGATTCCCATATCATTCCCATCAACATTGCCAGAAAAAGAAGGAGCTGTTTTGAGTAGGAGTACTTGAGTTGTTCGCTGAATTTTTTATCAGTTCCCTTGCATCTGCCATTCTTGAATTTAGACATACATTCCTCTATCTCGGTTTCCTCTGGTGGACTTTCATTCATAGTATCTTGGTCCACCGGGGGGATGATGTGAGGGAAGCGTTCAGGTTCAATCAGCTCTGGTTGCATGGTAAATTCTCTCTTTCCCAGATGTTGTGTAAAGTGCTCTTCCAGTTTCTCCTGCTGTATGGTCTGTTGTCTAGATTTTGAGAGTGCGCAGTATTTTTTGGCTAGCTGAAACTCCTCCTCAGTGTTCCTTTGTTCACTCGCAAGGTTGATCTGCTGAGACAGTTCTTTCACTTCATCTGTGTCAGTTGATTTCCGCCTTTTCTCAAGTAAGGTTAAGAACTCCTCGTCAGTTTGAAAACTACATTCGGTCATTGTCGTTACTCTACACAGCAAGAGCCGGTTAGCGTAACTGCTAGCAAAGATGGCGGACACCGTGTTTACATTCTGGGAATGAAGTCTCGTCCCCCTATGGGTGAGTCTAAAAAGTGCGGAACTGGCGTTGTACTTTTCAAACCTTGAACGACGGAGGGCAAAATTGGAAAGGGAAAAACTGATTTTTTACAACACAGTAGAAAACTGAGGGAGGGAGGCAAATTTGTAAAGAAAATACGACTGCTATTCTAGAATACAAAGCCACATGCAAATGGGTAGAATTGACCAGTGGAATATTACTTTGGTAAACATTTCTGCTCCACCTGAGAGTAATAAAAACCTTTTTAAATCCTTATTTGACCTCATTTCTCAAGAATGTGAGGGGATATATATCTGAATGTGATCATGAACATAGACCTTGATACAAACAGCAGGAAAAGGAGCAAACATCCAACTGCAAAGTTCATTCAAAATACTTGGGATCAAAGTGAGCTGTTTGATATCTGGAGGGATCTTCATCCTTACCAAAGAGATGTGTCGGACCACAAAGCAGTTTATTTCAAAATCATCTTGAAATGCAGGCAAAGAGAAACCTTACGGAGAATGAACAAAGGATTGCTTAACAACAAATCATTGGTTTATAGTCTTCATTGTGAACTCACTACTTTCCTGAACCAATAGATGTTCACATTGGATTGTATCATAGTTTAATAATAAAAATGAAATCAAAATCATGAAACACCAACATACATCTCCAGTAGAGACAAAATATAATGGTATACGTTTTCATAACACAGTTCTTCCCAATTGATGAATGGAACTTTGGGCAGAAGCCAAATTTGGCCTTTTTGGTGGTCACTTTTCAAAAGTTCCCCCCTTATAGAAATATTATGCTCACAAATGTACTAACACCTTCACCTTGACCAGGCTGAGCTCCACAACCACGTTGCACTCAACCAGGGTCAGCTTGTGAACTTGTGCAGTGTTCCACAATGTGTCCAGTTTCACCACATCCACAGCACACATGTGGTGTGGCAGCATCCTTGAAGTCATTGTTCATTGCTGTGAGTGACATTGTCAACATCACTGTTCATCACTGGAACTTGTCTTCGATCTTGCATTTATTTTCAATGTCCAAAGCTGTAACTGTGCCAGCTTTCTTGTCACAGGCTCATTTTGTATCTCCAAGTCTTTTCAGCACCTCTTGGTCTATTGTAGTGGGAGATTCACATTGTACTGCTCTCCACATCATCCCTTGAGAAGCCTTGAACTTAGTCTCATCTGCCATGGGATTCAACTCCAGCCTTTCCCTCTGGAGTGCAGTAGGTTCTCTACTGCTGCTGTTCCAAGACCTGGGGTCTCCAAGTGTCAAGATTGTCTCCCACTGTTTTCTCTTCATATGCTCTCATCCACTCACTAGCCCCCTCATGAATGTCTAGCAGTCAGGACATCAGCCTCCCAAGGTCAAGTGTATGGTACCTAACGACCCTGAGTACCTTTGAATTCAAATAGTATACTGACCAAGAGAAAGTCTATCTGGTGGGTGTATGTTGGGCCTCTATATTAGATCATAACCTGTCTTTTAAGAAACATATTATTACAAATTCCAATTTCTTTTCTTTTCTTGTTTTCTGTTTTCTGCTTTTTGCCTTTTCTTTTGTTGATCTGTAATTTGGATGTCCTCACTCCACACATTTGGCCATGCATTCTAATCCTGTATCTCCCATTTCACTGATATCTTTTGAATGCCCTTCATGAGGTCAGGATGTTTACTCCCCACACCAATATCTCATATCATATACATTGTTAATCTCTCCAATATTGTTTAAATCTCCACGTTTGTTACTCTAAACTTTTAAATGACATCCCTGATCTCATTCAAACTAGGCACTAGTTGAAAAGTGTTTCAATGCTACAGCAAAATACAATTCATTATGAGAAACAGCCTAAAGATCTAAATTCATCTACCAACATATTTGCATATATCTGAAGTCTTTGAAATATGTTCAATTTCAATGTCTTTAACCAAATCTCTCTTGTATGTTTGCAGCTTACATACAGCGGCTTTAATCATCCTGTTTTCTCCTGCTCAAAGTTTTGAGTCTGTGCTGAGGAAAGGAAGAGAGAGGGCGGAGACTGAGGTCTCACAGAGGAACTGGGAGGTGACTGAATGTCAGAGAAAAAGATGATAGGGTAACATAGATAGCCCCGCCTACTTCACACTCCTCCAGTCTCATTTCTATCTCAGACAGCGAGGAGAACACTGCTCCAGGCCACGCCTAAAATCACAGAAATTGTGACTTTACATTCATTTTTCAGTTGCTATTTGCACCATTTTTCATCCCTAAAACATGAGTCACTAGACAGTGATACACTGTTCATTTATCTTTCAATTGTATTCCAATCAGCTGTAAATGACCATTGTATGTATCTTAACTTTGCAAATAAAAGTAATAAATGTCAACACCATCATAAACACCATTTCCAGATGAGCACGTTTGACACATTTGTACTTTTTCATTCAAACATTGAAATTCAGATGGCAAAGTTCAGTTGTAACATAGATGAGTTTGATTGGCAACACATTCTGGACAACTTTCAGCACAAACACATACTCTTCAAAACACTCTTCACATGACACACAGAACAGACTCTTATGTTGACACAGTTTTTCTCTTCAGTCAGTCCGGTCCGTTAGTGTAGTCAGGGTAGTCAGTTCACTATACCTATATTAAATGTATGTATGTTTGTATGTTTTCAGGAGATATTTCATTTGGGCAGTGCTTGTGTTTACTTAAGGCCTGAGAAGAGACAGAGCGTCCCCCATGTCCTCTCTGCCATGGGATCCCTGAAGAGAACACAGCGTCCTATGTCTCTCCTTATGACTTCTGATATCTGATCACCTCAGACTGTATTAGCAGAGCAGGATACATGGAGGCAGAGAGCAACATACACGTGTTTACTTCAAGTTGTGAGGCTTCATTTACACACTAGGGGCTGATATACTGACATGTTTGCATTGATTTCAGATGTTACTCCGTGGAAGTTTATGCCTGTAAACACAGCATGGTGTGCACATACAAAAACACTGCACATGTTCAAAACCAAAGTGTGTAAACATGGGAGCACATAGATACAAAGTGTATTCCCTATAGAAGAACTGTAGGTGAAAGCAAGATGGCAAAAAAGTGGGTCAAATGGTACAGCTGAAGACAACTCTCCTCAACATTCATGCTCCCCTTTCATTCACCCACTCTGCCCCCTGGGTCACTCGGGAATTGTGAAAACTTAAAACCAAAGGCCACCACCTGGAATGCCTGAACACCAGAACCGGACTCACAATTCACAAGCATGTACTACGACCACATCGTCCTCTACAAAGACGCTTTTTTATCGGCTCGATAGGCGGCTCCCGTGCAGCACACTTGAACGCACCTCTCATTAACTAGCAGCGTTTCTAACGTGCACTGAGCATTCATCAACTGCCACTAAAAGAGGGCGCTGTTGAGCCACTAAACTCCCACAAATACATTTCTCATATATAATTGGTTACACCAGGTCAAGTAGTACATTTGAATGTTATAAATGTTGTTTTTTGTGATACCGCTGGTCCCAGTCAGAAGACTGATCCTCCATCCATGGCTCCTGACACTAACTGTGAGGTGGCCTTTGCTCCAGAGACTGTTGCTATGTAGTTCATTGTAGAGCTGATTGATTTATTCATTCGTTCTCAACTATTCAATCAAATACCAAACGCTTTGATAATAAATAAATCAATAATTTTTAGTGATTTTTCTAGAAAAGAATCCTCTGATTTCAGCTTCTTAAATGTGAATATGTTCAGGTTATTTTCCTCCTCTATGACAGTAAACTTAATATATTCTATATATTTGATACTTGATTTGAGAATTAATGACGAGCTCTTGGGCTTTGGAAAACAATGATCCATATTTGACATCATTTGATCACATTTTAGAGACCAAAGGACAAATCCATGAACAGATATAATAACCCACAGATTCATCGACAATGAAAATAATCATTTGTTATGATAATTAGTTACAGACCAACTTCATTGTGTCTCCATGAACCCAAAGCCTTATGTTCCTATGTTTGAGCTTATATCTGTATCTGTCACTGAGTTAGAAATGACCCGTTGTATAATAATAATAATAATACAAATGTGCCAGAATACTTAACACAACTGTTACACCTTCAACAGCCACTCAATATAAGACACATTGATACTGTAAATAACACCAGGCTTTTGAATGTCCTATACTATTTGAACAGATCATTTCCTCCAATATCTGCTGCAATCACTGAGTGATGCTTCAGGAAATGAACAGGAAGCATCATCCTCAAGAGCTCCTCTTCAGGCTTCCTCCAACTGGAGCACAAGAAAAACTCTCTTTTCAGAGAGGTGGAGGGACGAGAGACCCCGGCATGTGAACACTGCAGCCGCACAAGAACATTTGGGAAAGCACATGTGCCAACAGTGTGGGAGCAATCCAGCGGCTGTCCGTTGTCGTGACTGTCGACCACGGCCCTTCTTCTGTGCTGACTGTGATGTCAGCATGCACGTCAGACATGTCCTCCACAACAGGGATGCAATGACTGCTGGATTCATCCAGCCATTACCTCCAACATCTCTTGTTGTGGATAAGGCCCTTTCCCATTGTGCTAAGTGCTGTTGTGTTACTGTCAAACACATTCAATTCAACATCTTTCGAGTACCTTTTCAGCAACATACTTCATGGCCATGAAGTCTTTTTTTCATTTTCTCATGTAAAGTTTGTGCTCCAGTCATTCCAGAATTCTATGTCATATTACAATGTCAATAGAAATGATCTTAATTCACTTGTGTGATCTTTTACAGTACGGTTTGTACCTGTGGAGACGCCTGACCAGAATTATTAAAGGTCAACCCAGGAAAGGATGTTACTGTGGTCACAATGAATGGTAAGGATATAAAGAACTTTGATCTTATCCTGCTTAAAGATCATCTTTTTTAAAAATCTATTCCAACTCAACAACTCCCACAAGTTTTGTCATTGACACTTTTGTAGGAAATATAATGTATAGCACATTGTAAAAAGAAAGCCAACCCTGATTACATGGCTAAGTTTTACATAACAGTGAATGCAAATGTTTTTCTTTTTTCTAGGGCGACATGATCTCAGCATGCCTGAGTTGAATTGTGAGGCATGCAAAGCCACTTGGACTGCTGGAGTGGACGACCTCATTCGCAGTGACTACTGGCCTGCTACACTTCACTCTGCTACAGTTTATGCAACCGAGATTTTGTTTTCATTTGAAGAAATGAAGATGGTGGCACCAGGATTGTCCTGCCAGGCATTTTTGACAATGTCCGCTTTGGCCGTGTGAGTAATAAAGTTATTGATCCCATAGTGTAGTTCATCTGTTTGTTTTGGGGCTGGAAAAGCTTTGTTTGTTGGTTATGCATTTATTCCACATTATTGGCTCTCCATTTCCTTGTTTTGAAATAGACTGGGAAGATCTCTGCAGACAGCTTCCAAAAAAGTTTTTTTGAGTGGGAAGCTGTGCAACATCTGCAAAGAGGAGCCCTTCATCTGTCCTGCGTGCACCCCAAATATGCTTGCAGTTTCCGTGGATGGAAATCGCAAGCATTACCGGTTCAAGAATGCATCTAGGTACTCCAAGATATGTTTAAGAATATATAACTCTTTATTATGCACCAATCAACGTTAGTCTGTAAGATTTTGGAAGCTGTTGTGAACCTTTGTTTAATTTAGATCCGAGGAACAGGCCATTTTTCAAGGCATCTTCATAGCCAAGGATGAAGACGTTGCCACATTTGTGGACCACATACACAGGACATCCAAACATGTAAAACTGCAGACTATAATTATATATATATATATATATATATATATATATATATATATATATATACATCACTACAATAACCTCCTACTGAAGGGTTTGTATAGGTGAGTCTTTTGACCATTTTCATCAACCATTTTAGGTCTCTGGAAGAGGTGTTTGTGGAGGGGAGTGGTCAGCAGCTAGAGAGACCTCCCAAAGATTCACCAGCAAGGTAGATGAGGAGGGACTGGAGCTTGCGGTGTGTAGGCATGGTGTTCTGCTGCGTGCTCTCAATATGTACAGGGGAGAAATGTTTGCTTATCCCCTGTATTTGCAAGAAAAGCTTGCCAGCAGGCAAATCACTTTCTTCTGTATGGATGTGACCTGCAAGTATTGGCCCTACCTCCAAAAAGCTCCAGCCCCTCCTCAGCATGAAGCCGTTCCTGTCTGTATTTCATGCCAAAGCTCATGATTTCAAATGCGAGGTAAGGAAAGATTTACTTAATAGAATCACTTAATCTGCACATGAATGTCCTCATGTTTTCAGTGGTTTCTTTGTATTTTAACCAGGTCAAATGGAGTGGGGCATATCAGGAAGGGGCTGGCCTAACACTAGGCGAGGAGGTTGAGCAGTGCAATGCCTTCCTCTCTAGGATTGCAGTGACCACAAAGCACATGTCAAAAGCTGGTGAGATGACCACATACTGCACTAGTTAGATGGTATGTATAATAAGAAATGGGTATAATGGTTACATTATATATGTTCTGTGTTTGTAGGACGCACAGACATGCTGACTCTCTTGGCCATGCGCTGGAATCAGCAAAAGTTCAACAATTTGGCCACCTCACTGTCTCACAGATATCACAAGGTAATGACATCAGTATTTTTCTTTTTTTCTTTAAATGTTCAATATTCTGTGTTAGCAGTATTTAAAGCCATGGGCTGAACATGTGTTTCTTATTTATTGTTATCTCTGATTGTGTCAATGTAGACCATAAAATCTCTACAAAGCAAGCAACAGAATGTTGAGTCCATGAAAGCTCAGTTGGCAGTGACAGAGAGCCATTTGGAAGACTGGGTCAGTGATGTCAAAGAGTGGGCAGAAGGTGGGAAAATGATTACTGGCAATACTTTTATCCATGAATAATAATATGAAGCTTAGTTGTCTTAGAATAATAAATAACACCCTATTGGTACATTTTTATTTCCAAATATGAGTACAAATTAATGACAAGTACAGTGTTGCTTACTTTGTAAGTTATTTAAAGGAAAGTGCAATCTATGTCTTCTCAGCAACAACAAACACAAGCACAAATGATGTGGATGCCTTGGCCAGTAGAATCGAGGTGCTGGTGACCAGTATAAAGAGACGCTCACAGCGTCTTTATAAAGATACTGACGGCAACAAAGGTCGTGCCAGGATCCGCCGCAAAATCAGTGAGGAGAAGGGGATCCTGACCTCTGTTGTGGAGAAATACAACAAAATAGTTCCAAGCACAGAAAGTCTTTGCATGGAAACCATTGTGTCTGGCGAGACAGCTTGGCCATGGCAGCTACCACACAGTGGTATGTACACTACTACTTTGAACAAAGGACTGATAATGACACACAAACACAGAACCAGTACCCTCAAATGAGGATCTGTTACCCTACAGGACTTTAGACATTCTTTGACATAGTACATATAACTAACTTCATGATATTGTCCATGTACAGTGCCTTGAGATAATGTATGTTGTGAATAAAATTGAATTCAATTGAATTCACTTCAAATCTTTGTAAAAAGAAATGCATTTCAGACTCTGTCGATCTAAGGACAAAGAGAAAGGCGTTTGACATCATCATGGCAGTAAGGAGACTGGAGGAGGAGAAGAATATTCTTGTTCTGGAGATGGACCACCACTGGAAATGGCTTTCAACTCGTGCAAAGACCTCGCAAGAGTTGTCCAGTCTACTTTCTAGTGAGACAGTGAAAAGTATGTCATTAAATAACAAAACAATGACAGGTGATAAACTAATATAGGTTTTATCTCATTTTTTTCTATCTTTAAGATTGGCCATGTGGCTTTAGTGAAGAGGGGTTGAAAGGTCTGCAGAGCATCATCCTGAGAAAGCAGCAGAACATCAGAGAGAAGAAGATGCAAGCTAGAGACTGCTACCTGCGACTTTTGTCTGGAGAGACTGCAGAGATCATGAGCTTCTTGCACAAGCCGGATGATTGTGACAGTGACTCGGACAGTTCTGATGATGCACTGTAATTGTACCCGTTACCGCTGCTCCACTTTCTTGTGCCAGTGGAATTACAAATGCTACTGTAGGTTGGTCACGTGATGCCCTCTGGCCCAAAAATACTTCTTACCATTGCAACAAAACAAATGAGCCATGGTAGCATGGTTTCCAGCAGGAGTGTTTGAGAAAAAACGGACAAAATCTCCTTCATTTCTAATATTACTATAAGTAGTATTATTATTTTTATATAGACAGCAGATATGAGAGGACAGGGAAGACTGTTTACAAAGTATCAGGGAGTCAATATCACCATAAGGTGCCTTTGAGACTTCCCCATTTCCCCCCAAAAAAGCTGAGATTTTTTGAGACTTTTTATAAATTAACTGCAAGCAGACAATTTACATGCAAACAGCAACATATGTCCACCCTGTCATGGACAATTTCAAAGCAGAGTAAATACATTGTAATTACATAGTGATTATAAAATGTACATTTTCAAAAAGGTATTTAGTCACTTTCTCAACAATATATTTTAGTTAATGGGAAAAGAATTTGGATAATAATGAAATGATGCCAAACTATTTGTTGCTCTATAAAATCTGCGAGAGTTACACTTTCTTTTCTAAATAAAATCTAACAACAAATATATCTGGTCAAACTTTCAAACAATACTATTTGGCCCTCATTTGTTTATAAAGGAACCACACAAAAGATGTTGCTAACTTGTGAAAATAATTTGTTTCTTTTCATAGAACATGAAAATAACAGGGTGGACAGTGACATGACAGGGTGGACACGTTGTGAAATGTCATTGAATGGCCTCATAAATGCCAGGAACAATGCAAGAAAATTATGTAAAAAAATGCCTTTTCCCATGTAGGGGGAAATTACCAGTTGAACAGACCGGTTTGGATCCACTCAACCTGCATGCAGCCACTAAATTAAGATGACCAAAAGGAGACATTAATGTGGCCTTCTAGTGTTCAACTCTGTACATCATTCTGCACAGTGAAAGTCAAACATTCAACTGTAGAAGAAGACATTTTGGAGAACAGTTGATTTGAAAAAACAGAATATTACAGAAAGATCATTTGGACGCATCTCCAAACAGTCTCTCCATTTCTGCAGAGACATGGCTCAGTTCCACATACTTCCATGCATACACTTTAATCTGTACAGAGCGCTTGTTCAGAGCCTGTGGGTCTGGTATTAGGCAAAGTACCTGCCAGTCATGGTACCAGCAGATGTTGTCCCGAAGACTTGGCCAATGGAACTTGTTTATGCCATGGCGTTGCATACACTTAAAGGGGACATATTATACCCTATTTCCCCCATTAAAATAGTTCCCTGGTGTCCTAATGAACATGTCAGTGACATGCTTTGGTCAAAATACCATAAGGATGAAGCATCATAGCAGTTCAATAACCCTGCTAAACCCGCCCCTTTCAGAACGCTCGGTTTTCGTGCATGGTCCCTTTATCTACTTGCTATCTCAGCTCCTTTCGATCTCATCCTTGAAAAAGACGATTCAAACTTTAATTGGCAGTCCGGGTAAACTAGGCTTGCCTTATCAAACTAGGCTTGCTGATACCGATATCACCAAAATAATTGTCCATATTGTCCATTCTTACTATGTATAGCATGTACTGCTATAAAATGAGTGTAATAGCTGTAATAATGTGTAACATTATCAGCATGTGGCCTAAACTATGTACATGTCCTTCCTGTCATGAACCATGTCCACCCTGTCATGGAAGGCTTGCTGACAGGGTGGACAATGACAGGGTGGACATGGTTCATGACATGGAAGGCTTGCTGACAGGGTGGACAATGACAGGGTCATTTAACCACTTATTATACACACTGTTGTTAGCAGAGCAGTGTGTGGGACGTGCCAAAATCACGTACATCCAATGATAAAAAAATGTATAAAATGAAGGAAACACATTTTAAGAGACGTATCAATCTACTGATATGTGTGCAAATGTTTGGCCACTTATAATAAGACCTCAGACTTTCATTATTCTGCTACATTTTCATGATGACTGAGTGAGTCTGATGAGGACACCAAAGGCACTTTATAGTGATATTGACTCAGGGGATGAAGCTCATATAGGTTAAATCAATAAATAATAATAATAATAATAATAATAATAATAAATAGAATAAAAGATTCTGGGGCAGTGGGCTCCACATAAAATACACCATGGCTACTCACTTCCTGCAAATTTCACCAAGAACAATCTGTTTGAAGCAAATATTCTCTGGTCCAGCCTTAGCTAAAAATACACAAAGACGGAATCCATTGGCACGTTGAACCATGCGTGGTTCACTAACCAGCCTGTTTGTAACTGGTATCCTACCGACAAAGTTACCTGCACTTCATGTGCTTAACAGAGTTTAGCAGTTTAGATAACATACTGTCCAGCTGTTGTGACTTAATGAACCACTGTTACGACCCCAGGGTTGTGACTGCTTCTTCCCTGTGTGTATGTGTCTGCGTGTGAGATGGGTTGCAGGTGTGCATGGCCTATGTGGGTGAGTCTAGGGTGGATCCTGGGAGCTGATTGGTCCTGCACAGGAAGGACTCTGAATAAGAGGCCTGATCATCCCAGCTGCAGCGGACTTCCTCAAAGCACTTACAGCAAGACTGCCAGCAGACATTTTGTACTTGATTTTAATAAACTGGTTAAAATGCTTTGTTTGACTTGTTGCTGGTGCTTTCTTGGGAGTTGACAAGGGGAGTGTCATTATTTGATGTTGTGATCAGGTTTTCTCCTAGGCCTGGTCGTAACAACCACAGATACTTGTTTATGTTCTCTTTTGAATGAGTATAGGGGAACTCATCCTGTATATAATGTATATACATACATGTAAACAAGCATATACTGTAATCATGTACATTCAATATATATTTCCTTTGCACCATTTGGATTATTTATAACTTAAAGAAATACTTGACTTATAGATATTTGATCATATTGTTGCTATATGTATTTTGAGTTGTACACCATTATCTGTATCATGTTTTCTTTTGTATGTAATTAACATTGATCAAATGATTACAAGTCCATTGTACTAACGTGTATTACTGGAACATGTTTTTATATTTACTTGATTCAGTTAAAGTTTGATAGTGATGTTTGGTATCAATTGTCCTTCATGTAGGTCATCACTTTCATTCAAACACATTTTAATGTACCTGTATTTATTCAAGAGGAAGGACAATAAACTTCAACTTTTCAAATACCCTGAGCCATATATTCTTTGAAATATGCCATGAAATGAGACATTTCACATTTTACAATCACAGTCGATAAAACACCTTCTGTTACAGTTTTTCTTGATTGCTAAGACACATTTCTTGAAAGCTGCTCTCTCTTTTCTCTAAACTGTGAACACAAAACCCAATTTTCAAGCTACATTCACAAAACCTCAGACTCTGCTTTCAAAACCAAACTTTCACCTCAAAACAGTTCAATCTGTGCTCAAATCTGAACTTTGTTGTCAAATCTTGCCCCGAGTCAATCAAAATTAAAAACACTACTGAACAGTCATTCAACACTATGTAGAAAAATAGAAAACACAATGCTCAGGACATGAAGCTGGAGAAATAAATGTTTATTGTTCACTGTAGGCTAAATGCATGTTGCAAAACAAAACACCTGTGCATTTAGAATATAGATTATATAATAGCACAGAAATCTTTACACGTAGCACTTGTAAAACAAACAGAAATGGGGTACCCCTGAGCAAGGTACCCAACCCCCAATGCTCCCCGGGCGCCACTCAGTGTGGCAGCCCACTGCCCCTACTTCTAGGATGGGTCAAAATGCAGAGGAATACTTTCCCTAAGGGGATTAATAAAAACTAACTTTAACTTGTCTACAGTAAGCCCATGTAAAAATAAAGTATACAAATAAGTGCATTACTCAGCCACATCATCATGTCTCCGTACTGGGTCAGGCCACAGGACTTCATCCACATCACAGGCCACATGTTGTCTGGCCAGGCAACGGGGTAAAAACCTCTGGCATGCTGTATCCAGACTGTTTCATGCACAGTCTGACACGATCAACAGTAGAGAGGCTGACACTGTTGATACCCTCAACATTTACATGGTCCTCAATGATCTTCTGCTGAATTTCACTCAGTTTAATGGCGTTGTTCTCACGGACCATATCAACAATTAGGGTCTCTTGGTGTGGGGAGAACATAGCTGTCCTCCCACCCCCGTGTGGCAGTCTTTCAATTCTACAAAAAGAGAACATGCAGTTACAAAAGATATACATGGAATACTAGGCCTACAAACAGTTAGACCAACCCTCCATTACAATACTACAGTACATTGGTACAGTGATGTACAGAAACATGTACTTACTTACGGTATACTGTGGTACAGTATATAGTATGTCATACAGTAATTGCTGTCAACATTTACAGACTGTACTATAATGTCAAAAAAGGTAATTACCTGTTCTCTTCTCTAAATCTTGGGATTATGGTGGACACAGTGAATCTACTGATGTTTGGTTGTAGCCTTTGTCCGGCCTCCCTCATGCTCATACCATGGACAAGAACATGGTCAATCACAGTAGCTCTGATTTCATCAGATATCTTCACTGACCACCTCGACCTCCTCTCACACAAACTCTTCCTCTCAGATTTCTATCCATCGTAGGGCCTCACAAACCAGTGCTCTCTGAACTGGCTCATATGTTCCCTCACATCTTTAGCCACAAGTGTGATCAGTTTTGAGTTGTCGTCTTCACGTGGTGACACTTGTGCTTTAACTGTGTTTGACTTGTGTCACCTGTGCTCACCATTATGCAGCACAGGTGCATCACAATGAAAATGTGTTGGCAAGTTGTGTCTAAACAGGTGAAAAGTGCTTATGGTTTTGACAAAAGACTGATTGATTCAATCAGTGGGTTCAGGCAACTGAGCATTTGGTTCAGACAATAGGGTTTAGTGTTTTAACTATTGAGAAAAACTGTAACAGAGATATATGTATGTCTGTCTGTCTGTCTATATATGTATCAATGTATTTGTCTCTCTGTCTGTCTGTCTGTCATCCTGGGGCTACATAGGCTATTCTTATTGTTGTACAATGGCATTTCTTCTTTAATCACGAGTCAATTGAAACAAAATATTTAAATAATTGTATATGAATTGCTCTCATGTGAAAATAGTAATATTAACAATAATAATAATAATCCATCCATCCATCATCTACCGCTCTATCCTCCACCAGAGGGTCGCGGGGGGTGCTGTGCCAATCTCAGCTACATGGGGCGATAGGCGGGGTACACCCTGGACAGTTGGCCAGTCCATCACAGGGCCACACACATATAGAGACAAACAACCATTCACTCTCACACTCATACCTATCTATGGTCAATTTAGGGTGTCCAATTGACCTAATCCCCATATTGTATGTCTTTGGACTGTGGGAGGAACCCGGAGAACACGGAGAGAACCCAGGTTCTCTCCATGCAGAAAGGCCCTTGTTCCAACCGGGGCTCGACCACTACGCCAACCATGTGGCCCTACAATAATAATAACAATAATAATAATAATAATAATAATAATAAAAATAATAACAATAATAGTAATAACTGAAATACCAACAATAATAGGCGTGTCATATGTGCATATATAACCAAATCTTTTGGGGGAGCAAATGCTAATGTAGGTTATATGCTTGCATTGGCTAATAAAACAGACTTTTTATTTCTGTATCCTTTATTTTGGGGACTATTTACATTAAAACTAAACAAAAAAAGAAATAAACACAGATCTTTATTTTATATATGGCCCTCAAAGTGCTGTCTGAAACTAGGTCTGGGATGGCCTGTGTCCATGAAATGAGAAAACACTTATTATCATTGTTCATTTATTTGAAACTATATATTTCTTTATTCCTATGTTATGCTTATATAGCTATATACCTATATATGTATATTTATTATTCTTTTATATGTATTATTTGAACACTCTAATCTTATTTGGATATGAAAGCCTATTATTGGCTGATTGTCTGTTTGTTCCTAATCTTTCTTTATTGTATTTTCTAAATAGTTTATCATCACTTGCTATATTTGTGGAGCAATTCCAATAATCTAGCTCGTTAAGTAATGTATAAATCTACTGTTTGTGGATTTTGACTCTCAGTGTGAAATAAATAGGCTTACATGCATGCATACAAACTATGACAACCTCAGTTAATGACAAATACAAAACGTGCTTAATGTGTGTCAACTGTCTGGAAGAAACACAAACATATACTGGGTACATGCACTGTGCCAACACTTAACTGAAGTTCAGCAAGCCTAAACACTCAATAGCCCTAGTGTGCTGGTACTTGAAGTATAAGAATGATGATTTCTATTTGATTTGATTGACTTTCTTACATGTTGAGCTTAATAAATGATTGATGTTTACCAGATGTCATTTAACATGGTTGATGTGTGAATGGCATAGAACACAAGATCCATGAACACATTCCTTCAATAAACACAAAAGACACGTGTTGCAGCACAGTATTTGATTTGAGCTCAGTGTCAGTCATTTCTGTCGATTGTCTCTTTTCCCCTGCTGTGAGTAGAGCCCAACCAGTTAGGTTCAGCTAACTGAACCAGAAGGAGGAGGAGACTCAGGGGTGGCAGTGTGGTGTTGTTGTGCAAATGTGTTTGCAGGCTCCCATGTGTCATCCCAGGTTTTGCCACTGCAAAGTATCAGAACACAACAAGTTGTTATCAGACAGTGCAAACTTTAAGATCATGTTTAAACAAAGCAAAACAAAACACTCAAATAAATGGATTTCA
Source organism: Solea solea (assembly GCF_958295425.1). NCBI lineage: Eukaryota > Metazoa > Chordata > Actinopteri > Pleuronectiformes > Soleidae > Solea > Solea solea. The sequence goes on from NC_081139.1 coordinate 29,848,398, forward strand.
TTCATGATTAAGAGTGTTTTCATTTACAGACATTCAGTTTGTTGAAGTGGCTCAATGTAACTGAAGAGGAAATTGAAGTCCACTTTTTGGGGTCAGGGTCAAAGGTCGGTTATGTGGTCTAATAAGGAGCTATGACATGAACACTTGAAGAAACAGAGTGAGTTTCAACATTTGAGTATTCTGTATTCTTGATGAGATTGAAAGAAAAACACCTTGGCCTGTAACACACAGACACATGACTTTTGTGCAATGTTTTTTTATTATGCTCTGCGTAAAAAAAAAGAAAAACACTAGAAAAGGTTTGAGGCTGTTTCAGAAAGCAGGAAACTCTGAGCCTAACAGCTAAAATACATGGGAAATGGATGTGGGACGTGTACATATGCAGGATGCAATGGGTTTGTTTGACCTGCTACAGTCAGTGGCCTGTGGTTGCTGCCAGCTTCAATGTGTGCATGTTGAGTTGAGCTAAGTCATAATGAAGTTTGTTCTGAAGGTTTTAGAAGCTTGGCTACTTCACTTGCCTTCTGGTACAATGAGGTATTTATCTTCATCATTTGAAACAGATTGTACTTGTTTTCTACACTGTTTGATGTCGGAGGGCTGCATAGCTGCACGTAGAGAAGAGAAAGACATGAGCTGTGGAAACATTCAGTAGGGTCGTGGCTCCAAAAGCCATGTAACACTTTCAATTAGATACTGTATAATCGGGCATGCTGCAGCAGCCATGTCACACCACATGCACCCCATGTATTTTCTCTCTCTCAAGTTGTCGGATTCAGGACTGAAACTCTGAGTTGGTTGAACCTGACGGAATTCATGTTCATGGTTGTTACGTCCCCGTTACAGCCCACGTGACAATGGTAAACAAAAAAAGCCTTCATAAATGGATCTCTGATACTACCATTCTAATGCATGTATATGCAGATTGAGAAGATTTCTCTGTAAATAAAACAGTTACATTGGTCAAAAGTATCAATAACTTCACAATAAAGTTTGATTCTGTGTTCCATTAGTTAATCATGGAACATACTTACATTTCCTTGAATCAAGATTTGCTATTCACAGTCTATTTAAGAAAGTCATTGTTTCTTCTTCACTCAGAAATATTAACATATAGGCTTATCACAAATATGATTTGGATTGTATTTTTTCTTCATTGTATAAATTCTATTCTGGCGAACAGTGGGAACATTTACATCCTGAGTGAAAGAAACAAATAGTTAGTAACGCTTCACACCCATTTAGAATTTTAAAACTGAGATCTTACATTATATACACAATAAACATTGTAGTGGAACTTATAAAAAAAAGCACATGCATTATGCTGAGTTGAGAAATATAATCAAGAGATGGAATCAATGTTTTTATGGACTGAATCAATCAGGAAACAGCTTATGTGATACACAGAGAAACCAATGGTTTGTTGAAGAAAACCTGCCGGCCATCAGGTTCTGTTCACAGAGTCATGTAGTTTAAGGTAACTCTCCTTCTGGAAATGGAAATGGAGTTCCCTAAAATTCCCACTGCTATTCCTAAGTCTTCTCCTCTTCCTCATCTTTCTTACTGCTTCTTCCTGCCCTGTTATCCTTCATGTATTCTAATATCGCTGCTGACACTGCTCTCATCCTCACTGCAAAATGCTGCTGGAATAGGTTCCTACAACCTATCTACCCCAGGCACTACACCTCTTTTCCCCACAATTGTGAGGATATCTCTCAGCTACCATGGGCTCACCAAGTTCAAACAGGAGGTGCAGCAAATACATGACACATGTGCTACTTTTGTTATGGTCCTACAAACATGCTGCAACACTTTCTTGGACTCTTCATGAAACAGTAGTGGAGATAGAACAATTGTGTATGAATTCTTAGCACATAGAGCAAGGCAACCAGCACACTTTCACTTCTTCTTTCCCCTACACACACACAGATAAGGAACAATCATTTGAGCTGTTCATACAACCACTGGATAGTTGTATCTTTGAAAGGCAAGAATGACTCACTGAGACAAACAAGAAACCAAATGAAGAATATAGAAAATGAACATGCTATAAAATCTTACCTCATGTATCCTTCTCCCAGAAATTGAGCCAAACTGGAATATTTTCTGTCTACTACATTTTCGACAACCTAATATGAGGAAAAGAGAAGAAAAGTTTATGAAGCCATGAATGCAATGCTTTGTAGCTTCATCAAATATCAAAGTACTGACTTTTTAGTCAACAAGTGGATATATGTTAGGTGATCTGTATTCTTTTTTGTCCTTTGTTTTCGCCACACTGCAAGATGAACCGCACTGGGTTTTCATAGGACTGAAGTCACATTGTCAAAACTCTTCATAAACTTAATGTTTACTGTTTTCATAACTGTTAAAACATATTCAAAACACTTAGAGTTCTTGAATTTCTGCACTAACCATGTTGAAATATATATATGTAGAAAATATCTTAGTATAAATGAATCCAAGATAAAATGAAATAATCATTCCAAACAGCTGCTTCAATCTTGTGGCCAAATCCAGGAGAGAGGAAGGACTAGAAGCGTCACATTCCTGTACAGTATAAATCATTATACTACACGTGTTGCTTTGTTGTGTAATTATTATAGTTGCAGCCCTGGAATTTCATCAACTTGTTTTTGCTTTCAAAAGTACTGTAAATGACTTGACACAGAGATATAGACAAAGGAAATGGAAGCAAATGAAATAATATTCTTAACGTGTAACAAATAGTTAGTTGATCCTACGTGTCAAAAACTGAGATCATACATTATATACACAATAAACATTGTAGTGTACTTGTACATGCATTATGCTGGGCTTTTGCTGGACAATGAATGCGCTTCCATGCCAATTCTTTGATGGACTGAATCAATGAGGAAACGGCTTATGTGATACACAGAGAAATGAAAACATTTGTTTTCCTTTGCTTGGTGCGTACCTTTACTCAATTTCTGCTAGTTGTTACAATGTGTTACGTGTGACAGTGTGTGTTTTCTGGCTGAGAATTGTTGCCAGTGTTTTGGTCCAACAAGCTGATTTTGACGCATGAAATGTTTTGCTGGTTTGAGAGGTGAGATTAACTGTTTGGACAAGATGCATTTTGGTAATGCGACTGCATGTGGCTTCACTACTGATCACTGCAAGTTAGCAAAGACAAGTCAGAAATCAACATTAATCATGTCTCTGGTTAATGTTAATGTAAACTGTGGCCGCTTCAGAGTGCCAACCAACACTCAGGTCATTAAATATAGAAGAATAGAATATTGTGTACTGGATCCTGATTCAATGACCCGAATGAAGCCTGGCTTTTCCAACCAATAATTGCCCAAAGTCAAATGAGTCTGGGAGCCCATTTATTAATGCATGTGTAACCCAGGTTACTAGGCCCTTATTAGAAGTCCACTAACCAGTTAATTGGTCAGATCAATAAATTAATAAATTCATATTATTTTATGTGACGGACAAATAGAGTTTGATTTAAAATAATCTTACACCAAATGAATAAATAGGATTTATGATTTAAATCTAAAATATGTCAATAAATATATTAAAAATATATATATATATACATAATGTTTGTTTATATCTGCTTAAAAGGAATATTTTGTTCATTTCAAGTGTGTCGAATGTGCCTTTCTCAAAGTGTACAATATACGGGTGACATGAGGAGTTCACGTCACGTGACGCAGCGTAACCAATCACACGCTGTCAGGGTGTACGTGCACTTGTGTTTTCATTCTCTCGCTCTCTCTCTGCCGAACTGTCGTCAGGGTGGCTACATGCTAGTCTTTTGCTGCAGATGTTATTGTTTTATGTGAGAGAGTCAGATATTCAAGCGTCTCAGTTTCATCCTCAGTGCAGAGAGCGAAGCCTTTTGCCGTGGGTTGATTAGCAAATAGAAAATAATACTTATCTTTGTTTTTGTTGTTGGTCCTTGATGTTCTTCGTCAATAAAAAAGTTAAAACAAATGTGTGTGTGTTACCTGGACTTCTTCATGGAGGGTCCAGGTTCCTCCTTCAGCCAGTCTCTTCTCTTTGTCGCCGATTCCCTCCCGACCCCCACTCCCCACACAAAACATTATATTACCGGGCCAACACAATTTGTCATTAAACACAACTTATAGACACACACGCTATAACCAGCCAATACATACCAATACATGGTCAATCACATATTTACAATCATCAACACAAATAAGTTAGTTAAAAATATGTAAACAAAGGAGGACATGCCAGATGCCTCTACTTGCACCCATACACAATGATCCACATTTGTGGATAATAAATAAATAAATAAATACACATACACAATAAATAGTTCATATAAGTAGTATGTATTGGCTGGTTTTACACATTCAGAACACAGTACACTGGCTGGTGATAACTGTAGTATGTCTGCAGTACACCAGCTTGGAGGCATGTTTTGTGGCTCTGAGATGTAGATGTGGTCGAGCAGTGTCTGCTTTTCCGTCGTTGCCGTTGTTATTAGTTGGGTAAAGCCTCTGGACTGAAACACCTCTCTGATGGATTTCTTGCCTCCTGAAAGTAGGTCCTCGTTAAAGTCCCCACAAACAATGACAGGCTGGTGATTCATCATGTCCAAACTGTCCAAGAGGCTTTGCAAGTTTGGCAGGAACTTGACCAGACTGTAATTTGGAGGCTTGTACACAGTCGCGATTAACGCTTTGACTGGTCCCTCAACTTTGACGACAACAAATTCCAGATCTGTGACGTTTTGGATGTATCGACGGGCCTCAGCCTGAAGATTGTTCCGACAGTACACTGCGACCCCACCTCCATCCTTTGTAGCCATGTCTGTGTAGTGTGTGTACGACGTGTGTCTGTTACGCGTGAACACGTTGTACCCGTCCAAGTGTAACGTCTGGGGCACAACAGATCCGGACAAATGTGTTTCTGTCACACAGAAAACATCAGCGAGCCTGAGTTCATGATGGGCTCAGGCTCGCTGAGCCCATCTGACCGCTTGTCTGACCGACATCTCTCAGTGGATGTCTGACCATCACCTGAAACTCAATCTCAACAAGACTGAGTTTCTTTTTCTCCCAGGAAAGGGCTCTCCCACCAAAGACCTAACCATCACCCTCGACAACTCTGTGGTAACTCCGTCTCATACCGCAAGGAACCTGGGTGTGACACTTGATGACCATCTCTCCCTCACTGCCAACATTGCTGCAACAGCTCGATCTTGCAGATACATGTTGCACAACATCAGAAGGATACGGCCTCTTCTAACCCAGAAGGCGGCACAGGTTCTGGTCCAGGCTCTTGTCATCTCACGCTTGGATTACTGCAACTCCCTCCTGGCTGGTCTCCCTGCGTGTGCCATCTGACCCCTGCAACTCATCCAGAATGCAGCAGCTCGACTGGTCTTCAACTTACCAAAATTCTCCCACACTACACCTCTCCTCCGCGCCCTTCACTGGCTTCCTGTAGCTGCTCGCATCCGCTTCAAGACTCTAGTGCTTGCGTTCCATGCTACAAACGGATCCGGTCCAGCCTACATCCAAGACATGATCAAAACCTACACCCCAGCCCGCCCACTTCGCTCTGCATCGGCAAACCGGCTCGCTGCCCCCTCACTGAGAGGATCGCAGAGGCATTCACAGAACTCGAGACTGTTCACTGTCCTCGCTCCCAAATGGTGGAACGAGCTCCCCATCGACATCCGGACAGCGGAAAGCCTCCACATCATCCGCCGCCGACTAAAAACACATTTCTTCCGACTCCACCTCGACTAAGACGATGACGACGACGACGACGACAAAAAAAATTAAAAATAAAAAAATAAAATAAAATAAAATAAAAACCTATACATCGCACTTACGACTAGCACTTCATAGGTTGGTTTACTTGAAGCTCTTACTTACTTCTAGCTCTTATTTGTACCCAAATGTTTAAATGCACTTATTGTAAGTCGCTTTGGATAAAAGCGTCTGCTAAATGACATGTAATGTAATGTAATGTCGTCCATGTGACAGGTCAGTCCTTCTGTGTTGTGGTGGATGACCGTGAAAATGGTTTGCTCTGCCAATGGGACGCGGTGCAAGAGTGGCATTTCACCGTGGAATGAAGCTCTGCTCATACCCTCGAGTGCAGACGTGATGTGAGGATCTGCATAGATTTTACTTTCCTCAAAGTCGGTGACGTTCAGTCCTTGAAGCGATGTGGTCCGACTCGTCCGGGCTCAAACACGCGCTTCAGACTTACCACCGCCGACTGTAGGGTCATGCCTTGCACTTTGTGGGCTGTGCATGCAAAGGCTAGCTTCATTGGGAACTGTCGTCACACCATTCTTTTTTATGACTAATTTTTTCCTCCCATTTTTCAATGTAGGCCAGATTGTCAGATGGCCCCAGGATCTTTTCCGGAATCTCTGACCCGCCGAAGGATTGTCCAGTTGGAGTCCAAGCAGCGTCACGGTCGTCTTTCCGTGCGATCCGGGTCTGGTCACAATGTGTGCGATCGTTCCAAACTTCCCATTGACGAGTCCATCTTCGACGTCGAGATTTCTCGTGACCATGACGTGCACTCCCGCAGCAGCTTGCAAAATGTCAGGCAGGTCTCTTTTGCCGCCCTTGATAGGCTGCGCATAGGCCTGCATGCATCCAGTCCGGGGATCTTTTTTGTAGTCTTCTGCCGGAATGTTAACGATGTCTCGGTGGAAGGCAGCGACTGTGGCGGCATTGTGGGCGTCCACCTCTTTGTTCGTCGCAAAAATGTGCAGCGCTTGAGGTGGACAATCACTGACGTCAGCGACGACTGTGGCGAGCAAGGCTCCGTCTTCACTGGCGAGTGGCTCCGTCTTTGGCTTCACCCTTATCCTGTTGAGCAGTTGTGCGAACGCGAGGTCGTCTTTCTGGCGCATGATCTCTGTGAGATTGACCATCTGGAAGTAATCTTTCCAGAGATCCAACACAGTCTCCTCATACACGCACAGTGGTTTGGCTTTACCGGGGGGTGGCAACTGGTAAAAGTCTCCCACTGCCAGAACAGACATCCCTCCAAATGGTTTCCTGTTGCCTTTGATCTGCTGGAGTCTCCAGTGGACGTAGGCAAACAGCTCCTTTGAAACCATCGAGATTTCGTCGATGACGAGAATCTCTGTGTTCGCCAGCGTTGCCCTCACCTCGTCCAGTGCATTCCCAAGGCCCTGGTATGGCGGCTTCAGGTTCCTTGGCAGCTTCAGGATGGCGTGCAAGGTTTTACCCAAGATGTTGAATGCCGCCGTGCCAGTGAATGCTGTGAGCAACACAGTGGGCTGGGACATGTCGGCGAGGTCGCGGATTTTGGGCAGCTGGCGCAGGATTTTGGTGGCTTCCTGGTGTATTGACTTGATGAGGTGGGATTTGCCACAGCCAGCTCCGCCAGAGACGAGGTAGAAAAACTGTTCGGGATCGTGACCCCAAACACGTTTCAGGCACCACTCGCGCACAGTGTAGAAGACGGAGGCTTGCGTTTGGTTGAGGCTTTGGTACATTTTGCACACAAAGTCTGGGCTTAACTTTGGCGCAACTATACCCGGGACGCCTGCGCTGCTCTTGGGGTCGAGGTGGTAGTCAGGCACCCCGTCCTCTTCGTCCTCGTCCTCGCCGCGATCAATGTGCTGCCGCTGCTCAATGCACTCCATGCGATCGACTTCAACCTCTGGCGCAAAGGTGTTCCACACGTTCAGAGTCGGGCCCATCTGTCGCATCTTGTCCAGTGCATTGTTCACTTGCCTGCCATAGCCTTCGTATCGCTTCTGGTTGTTGTCCACGATACTCTTGACTCCCAGATCCCACTTGCGGCCGCTTTTGTAGAAGTGCTCGTACGTCGGGCACGTCTCGCTGGTCAGGTCTTTGTCCGATCGGTGAGGAAAATATAGTTTGAGCAGGCGTCGGTAATGCTTCTCTGGTTGTTTCTTCTCTGAGAAGCGAGGGAACCTGATAAGCAGCACACTTGCCTTCGGTCCGCTTCTGAATGAAGCCTTTGTCGTTTTGGAGAGGAAGTGCTCGTTTGCCTTCAGTCTGGCGGCCGTAGAGAATTCTGTACTCTGAGGCAAATTCAGCCAAACACATGAATTCAAACTCAGGTGCAGCGGGTCTTACCTCGTATTTCTCTGGCACACCAGACATCCACACTTCCTCTGCCTCTGGTGACATGTTCTTTAACCGGCTCATCGGGTGACTCATTTTCAGAGCATTGTCATCAGTCTGGACAAAGACAACATTCCGGGTGCATTTCTTTAAAGGCAAGCTGCATGTCCGTGCCACGGCCTCTTGAGCGCTGACCTCTCTGTGTTTGGAGTAGGCCTGCATGATCAGCTTCATCTCGTCGCGCTCATTGACATTCCTCTTCTTCACGTCACTGACGACTGACTTGAGGTGCTCGGTCATCTCATGCTCAGGTTTGGACAGGTAGGACATCATGTATGCCATGCAGCTGTAGTCGTCGATGACATACTGGATGTCCATGTTGGCGTTCCATGCCCTGAGCAACACTGGATTGTATGTGTTGATCCAACAATCATTGGGGCGGCGTTTGATGTAAAGCACACTTCCGATTGTCAGATCAAACACAGCATCCAAGTATTGCTGATGAGTGAGATTGCATTTCTCAAGCAGCTCCGTCAAGGTGTCGAATGAAGCATTGGGATCACACAGCAGGTTCCTCAGTGGCTTCAGTTTGTCCCGGGCCTCTCTTTGTTTTTTCACAAGTGTGGCCTTCTTTTTGCCAGCACTTTTGACTTCGTTTCCACGCCTGCTCTGCTCCTCATGGTCATCCTTTCCACCGTCATTGTCATCGTCTTTGTCGTCCTCTTCGTCTGGGTTGGGGGTGTCGTATGTCAGAATGGTTTTGTCCATGGGCAATTTAGGGAACCCGAATCTGCACTCCACATTGCCCTTCTTGCACGACTTTAAGTGGTTTCTGCTGTGCACTTGCACCTCAGAAACAATTTTGTGCAGCTCGGGGTCCGTGTCTGGGTCGGGCTTCTCACACGATATGTACCGGTCGACGAATCGGTACACATCCTCGTCCATGCATTCTCCCAACACTGGTGCGTCTTTGATCCACACCAGCATGTGAATGTGTGGGCTTCCTCGGGCTTGAAACTCCACACGATAGAAGTAATCCTTCACTTCACCGATGGGTTGAGCAGGAGACATGATCAGGCTCGTCATGAGCGCATCCACTCTCTTCTCAAACATCCGCATGACAGTGACAGGATTACTCCGGAGAATGTCACACTTGGCGTTCCAGTCCAGCTCAGAAAAATTCACACCTTCACCCTGTTGAGCTTTGATCCCCTCTATGACTTCAGGCCATCTCATTTCGGCAGCTGAAAACGTGAGGAAGAATGTTGGCTTGCCCAACTGTCTGGCCATAGCGTGGAGGTCCTTCAGCGTTTTGTTCCAATAAGCTGGAGTTCCTCTCAGGGGCTGCATGAAGCGCGTCACGTCCTGATTTTGGATAAATTTTTCCACCTCATTTTTGTCCTGCAGCATGCGGTTGGAAATCTTGCGACCATCTTTTGACTTGATCTTGCCTTTGCGCATTTGTATGGACATGCTGCTGTTAGCCAAATTAGTTTCCTTGACAAACTGGGCAAAGAAAAGCCAAGACTGGTCGCCTGCGAATCTGAAGTCTGCAGAAAAGAGTCTTACGTTAAAATAAATACTTGGTGACAATTTGATCGATGTGTTTTGTCCTGTTGGGAACTGCACAGGAAATGCCATGGATTCTAATTTGGGTATGGTAAAAATGCCTACGGGTCTGTTGCCTTGGGCGGGGGCAATACTAAATATCCCACTACCGTAGGAGAGTATTTCCTGTGCCATGTCAGGGGGCTGCATGCAAGTGTCCAGGGCCAACCCGGGTCCGAAGTGGGTGCAACGTCTTCCTTTTCTCCTTCTGAAGCGTTGCTCTGCTGGGGCTGTGCAGCAGCTTCAGACTGACTCACCTGTACTTGGTCCTCTTCTTCACGGTCATCGTGGAGACTTTCAAAGGTTGCACTCTTGTCGATATTGATCTCATGATATTCAGAGTGCGTCTCCTTCAGTGTTGCTAGTCCAGCTAGCACATTCTTCATGTTGACCGTGTAGAAGTGTTGATGACCTTTGTACCTGATGTGTCTCTTCAGCTTGACCTGCAGCAGCTGGGCTTCAGGGTTGGGTCTTGGGAGACAGTTGACGGTTTTTACCACCTCTGACGGCACACACATGACAGCACCGCATACTGCTCTTTGCTGACCTTTGGGCAAGGCAACAATCTTCGCAAAAGGCAGGATTTTTGCAATCAACTGCCTTTCAAGCACATTCAGATCAGCTAGCTCGGGGGGGATGGGTGCTAACTCCAGCTTGTTGGCTACGGCCATGGATGGCATCTGTCCTCTCGTCAGGTGTCCGCCACAAGTCGGGCATATCCACTCCTGCAGTCTCTCCTCTGGAACGGTGCAAGGCGCTGAGCATTCGCCGCCACACACGTGAACATACTTACCCGTCAAGCAAGCAGATGCTACATGGGTGTTTTTCACATACTTGGATCTGTTGCACTGCTTGACTTGATTGGGAAAGAGTCGGTGGCAGACTGTGCAGACACGTGTGGGTCCCTGGCGAATGGTTTTGCGGAATGCAAATATCGCTGCTTCCATCACAGGGTCGACAACAGGCTTTGGCGTTTTCTGCTGGCGGTGTCTGAAGAGCTTGTATTTTGCTTTTATTTTCAGTGCACGCTGCAACCTGTAATTTGAAAGGTTGCATTCGAAGCCAACTTGTTTCTTCTGTGTTGGGCACAGCTCTGTTTATGGTGCAGTCTGAAGTCTGGGTCACTGTGATATCTGGTGTGAACAGTTGTCATCTTTTTGAGCCTGTATTTCTGGTCACGTGCATACCTTCTTGTGTTGTATGCTTTCTTGCTCTCGCTGACATCCGGATTAGTTTTGTATCTCTGGGCCATGTGTTTTTTGTGTCTACTCTGAAAATCAGGATCTCTGTATCTCAGAGCTATGTATTTTTTTAGTCTGCTCTGAAAATCAGGATCTGTTTTGTATCTTCTTGCCATTTTTTCTTTCTTTTTGTCTTGAACATGAGGATTGGCATAATACCTCTTGTATGACAACAGTCTCTGTTTGTGGTAGTGACGGTCTTCCACATACTTGGTTTTCATAGCTTGCTTTTTTTTTACTCAAAATTCTGGGCAGGTGGCATATTTGCGATTAGCGGACTGTGCGTTTTGTGACGGAAACGGTAGAGAACGTAATTTGTGTTATTAGCATCCGTGGCGCTAGCTCATGCCATTAGCCACGTATATTTGGCTAAATGTTATTGTGAGCTTACACATTACTGAACTCCCGTGTCCCTGTCTCTTCTAAAGCAAAACTTGGACAGATGAGAGCCGTGTATTCTGCCTTGTGTCCGGAGTGTGTGTGTGTGTGTGTGTGATGCTTGAGCCTCTGGTGAGTCAACTTATTTGAATGTTAGTCTGATGAAGTTGAAATGTGCATCTGCTAATATTAATATGGATTAATGAGGCATTCATTTCATGTATGTTGTGTTTAAAAAGATATAAAAATGTTTTATATTACAGTGTTTTACTTTACATTACCCCCACTCTGTGTGTTTTCTCTGAGACTGAGCTGCGATAAAAGAAAATGTTTTATGTTAATATAGAGAAATGTGTTCAGTTCATTTAGAGAAGTTAAAAATAATTATTAGGAAACAATGTTACAATGTACATATACAAATCGTGTTTATATGCATTTATTTACATTTAAAAGTACATTTTATTTATATGAATATTACAGTTATCCTCTCTGGGTCTTTTTCCTTTGTATGGATTCCTGGGTTGAGATCTGCATGAAAACTTCTTCTTCTTCTGCTGGGATTCCTCCCATTTTGTAAAGGTAGACGGGAACCTCAGTAGTCGTGGCGAGCTACCCAAAACAGAGACTGTGATTTGTTCTGTGGCTGGATTTATTGCCAACTGTTGTTAACATCTCATGTGTCGCTGACAATTTAAATTACTTTGGTCTATTTTTTTATTTTTTTTGTTTTGTTCTTTAAATCAACACAATATAATACCTTGAAAACGCACCTGTTGGTTGTGTGAATTCTTTATTCTGTCACTCAATGCATATTGCTAATACCCCTTTCTCCCATAGCGATCTAGACTTCTGGTTCCTGGCCCATGAGGTAATTAATGCACCGATAGAATAAACATATCTGTATCTCCCAGTCTTTATCATCAACAGTTATAGCTGAGGTGGGTTACACATGCAAAACAAAACTTACCCTTTTTCTTCTAAAGCCCCTCCTTTTTTAACTGGGAGTCATTTCCTCTCTTCCTCTTCTTCATTGCTGCAACAGTGGTAGAGGTAGAACAAGAAGAAGAAGAGAAGACGGACAAGGGACAAGGTTCAGGACAAATACAGTCTCCTCGGTGTGGTCACGTTGCTCCTCGTCCTGGCTGTGGCCCATACCCTCGACGGGGCTGTCACCCTGCTCCATGGTGGGGTTATCAGGCTCTGCTGATGGGTCAGTTTTGGGCTGCTGTTCTGTTGAGGTCATTCAAATATATTTTTCAATTCTTCTCAAATTAAAACTCAAATATATGTTTCAAACAAAGGCATTCTGAACAAAAAATCTTGCTCTTACCCTTAGTCAAAAGAAATTCATAAGCCCTCCTCATCTTCTCCAAGAAGTTTTTGGTGGTAGATGTGAGGGGCAAATGGGTTATTATGTCAGCTACCCACTTGTTAGAGGCCTTCTTGTCTTTTTTTCCCATAAATAAAATGGGCTCGTAGCCTATGGCCTCAAGTTTTCGCACCTGAAAAAAAGTAACCAGTTGGCACACATTAGTTAAACCCACAGCATGATTGGACACTTTAGTACTGTAGCAAGCATTTAATGGCAGTTAATGGAGTACAGTGGAAGAAAAGGAGCCGCAACTTGTTTGATTTAGATCAAATGAATAAAAATGAGCCTTTTCACTGACTGCAATACGGGCTGAATCAATAATGCGGCCAACATTCCGGTTTGGGACGATACCTTGACCCCACTTGCTGTCCAATGATGCTGTCTTTTCCTTCAACTTCTTCTTCATTGACAGGCTCACATAACACATGCTGCAAGTTTTGAGGCTTGCAGCATTGAGTGTCTGGCAAGATGGACAGGGCCTGAACTTTGGACGTGTCATGACACACACTGATATAAACAAAAACAAGACAGATAACAAGATATTTTTTTACAGACAAGAACTTAATACTGACAGAAAGATACACAAACAGCAACAGAAAGACTGACAAGTACAACACAGCACGGACGAGACCGGCTCAGGAGTCTGCCTCTCTTCCGTCGCTGGGGGCCCCCTTGGCTGGTGGCCTTACGCGGGCCTCCGCCTTTCCCTCCCTGGCCCGGGGGCGTGTGGTCGGCTTCTGGGGGGTGGTGGGGGTGACTGTGGTGGGTATCTGGCCGTGCCTCCCCGGTGGGCGGTCTGGGGGGGGCTCTGTTCCTCTGATCTGAGGGATGACCTGCAGGCATATTGCAAGTATTCTGTTTATTGACTTTGCACAGATTTATTTTGGCCGCACATGTCGTCGCTTCATAAAAACTGTGAAGAATATTGAAGCTGCACTGGTTTATGGAAAATGTTAATTGGTAATGTGCTTTATGCTGTTTAATGGTACAATGTTATTGTGTTATCTTTCTAACCAGAGGCTTTTGCACTGAAAATGTTTGAATGTGATAAGTGTAATCATTACAGACTTTACTGTAAATGCAGCAAATATGCGTAAAGACGCAGGCGCGGGATCAATCGTGGAACTGAACACTGACAGAGTCACTTGAAGCACACACGTGCATAGAAATCCTCTGGTCAGAAAAACAGCGAATCACAAGGCGACAGATAAAGGAAGGGGGAGTGGTTATATACACTGAGGAATTAGGGAAACGACCGACAGCTGTGACGACCAAGACACGGGTGAAACGGGTTGGGTAATCACAGAGGGGAAAAGTAAAGTGCACACAGACAAGGGACGAAAAAGACTTCAAAATAAGAGGGAATTTCACAATAAAATGACATTGACAACGGAACATGACGACATGGATGTTGAAATCCCCTACAATTATGATTTGATCTGTCTTAAGCACTAACTCAGATAAGAACTCAGAGAACTCTGATAGGAACTCTGAATAAGGTGCAGGTGGACGATAAACTGTGACTATCATCATTGGTTTCTGTGATTTCCAACTAGGATGAGATAGATTAAGAATAATGATGAATGTCCTGGTTTGGGCTTGGGATTGATTAATAATCTAGTATTAAAAATTGCTGCTGCTAATCCTCCTCCTTGGCCTGAGCTTCATTAATTAAACCAGATTTCGATGAGACTGGTCTTATATTTAATAGTCCACATTTAAAAGTGGTATTCTTGGTCTCTATTTTATTGTTGGTATTGATCTTTATTAAATTAGAATGTCTAACTCCTCTAGTTTGTTATTGATTTATTTACTTTAGTAGGTCGGGGACAGACACACAGACACAGTCTCTTCATTCCCAACGCACACGCTGAACACAGAGTGAACTGAACTAATGCTGATCAGCTGTTCTGAAACCAAAAACTGGTCAATCTAGAGTTAAGGTTTTAACTCAGAGTTTGTTGAACCTGCTTTCTGAAACAGGCCCTGGTCTCAACTCTGGATTGTCACGGTGTTGAGTAGGGGTGCAACGGATCAAAAAACTCACGGATCGGATAAATTTTCGGATCAGCAAAAAAAGTCTGTCACAATCTTTTCGCTGAAGTGGGTGTGCGGCGGCGCACCGTCGTAACGTGGCTCAAGCACTTTCAGCATGTGTTTAAAGCCCTCGTTTTGCACAAGCGAATATGGCCTCATGTCTGCACCTATAAACACACCGATAGTGTTTGTGATGTCTGATTGTGCAACAAGGGGCTGCTTAAATGCCACGGTGATAAGCGGTTGTTGAGCAGTCTTCGTTTTCACTCCTGTCAGTGAAACACCGGGGTGATGACGCTTGGCCATGCTTGATGTGTTTCCACTGTCATGTGGCTTTCTTGTGCCACAGTGTCTACGCGGTCTACGCGGGGCGTTCAAGCTCCTCCGTTCCTCCGCACGCTATGACCACGCTGTGTGTGGACTGAACATGCGCACAACTTTTTTTTTTCATAAATCAATCCGTGGATCACGTGTGTGCCGAACCGACGATATTGATCCGAAGGGGTCACGGATCAATGATGATCCGTTGCACCACTAGGAAATAGGGTATAATATGTCTCCTCTAACCAATTTACACAACGAGTGCTTGTTCAGTTCATCGATCTTTTACTTCAGTAGTTCAATCAGTAGTTGCCGTGGTTACTAGTAGTTGCAGCAGCTTCAGGTTAGCAGGAGGAGCTAACATGTAGTTGTGCTACGATATTCAATTGGTAGCGAAGCATCAGTGACAGGTGGCTGCCAGCTGATGACCCTGCAGCTGGAGGTGGTTCCACCTACCTGTGCAAAATATATCTAAATTGTTGGGGAACAACAGTTATGGGCAATACTTTGATTGTTAAAAATAATGAAATAATTATGTTTAATAGTTGTTTATTTCTTAAATATTTTTGAAAAATAAAGTAAATGTTAATTTTGTAAATCGGGGCACCACCCTGTGTTTTAGGACTTGATGTTGTTTTAGGACTTGATTGTGTTTTAGGACTTGATGGTGTTTTAGGACTTGATGTTGTTTTAGGACTTGATGGCGTTTTAGGACTTGATGGCGTTTTAGGACTTGATGGTGTTTTAGGACTTGATTGTGTTTTAGGACTTGCTGGTGTTTTAGGATTTGATTGTGTTTTAGGACTTGCTGGCGTATTGGGACTTGCTGGCGTTTTAGGACTTGATGTTGCTTTAGGACTTGATGGCGTTTTAGGACTTGATTGTGTTTTAGGACTTGATGGTGTTTTAGGACTTGCTGGCGTTTTAGGACTTGATTGTGTTTTAGGACTTGATGGTGTTTTAGGACTTGATGGTGTTTTAGGACTTGCTGGCGTTTTAGGACTTGATGGCGTTTTAGGACTTGTTTTTTATCTTTAAGGCATTTCACCACTTTAAAGGGCAGAGTAATAAGTATAGCAACTCCTCTGCTTCTGGCTGTAAAAGACGAAAAATATACTTGTCTGAACATACCCTGTTGTACTGTAGTTTGGAGACATGAACACAGACATGTATAGATCTTTATATTCTATATTTTTAATTCATGGAGTTTCACATTTGTAAAACCTTCCTAAAGGCCATAAAAAGCCCAGAAACATCTTATTTCGTCACAGCTGTGTACGAGCACAGCAAAGCGCAGTCATGTGACATCTCAGGAACGGCTACTGTCGGGGAAACGTACGATGTGAAAGCTTTATGAGAAATTTGAATAAATGAAGGCGATGATTGGTTTTCTTTTACATTTTTTAAAATATTAGGACAAAACAGGTTTTAGTTATTTATTCGTTGCTCATTAGGATTTATTTCAAACTTACTATCGATGTATTAACGAGCTGCTGTGTGGATTCATGCTGACATCGAGAACACGGGGCAGATGACGGTGTGATGACCTCAGACCTGCGCTCACTTCACCACTGATTCCCAGGGAGGCTGCTGGTCTTATCATCACTATCTGTTCATAAAGTTACTGATAAATGTGATGAACACATGAATTAGAGTTGAAGTAAAATGTTGAGTGAAAAAATCTGGAGGTTTAAACTACGTTTAACACATTGTTATTGTTCCTAATAATATGATCGCGAGTCTGCAGGTTTTCTGGCCTGACTATTTTAATATTTTATGATTATTATATTTACCATAAATTGTAATTATAAAGATAAGTTAGCTTTATTTGTAAACCACCTATACAAAAATTTGAACTTTGAAATTTAAACCAAAATACAAAGCATAGCAATGAGACCAAAAATCATATTCATGGTTAATATTCAATGGAATTGTTTTTTTAAATCATAATAAAAGTACTTAATGTTATTATTATTATTTTCTTGGACAATAATATATATAATCCCTGAGTCATGTGACAGTGATTATCATACAGTTTATCAGTGAATGGAAGAAAACAACATCATTCTTGTAACAACACATATAAACTAATATTCACGGTCAATTAAATTGATCATTTTAACTGTAATGACGTCATTATACTTTTCACTTTACTGTATTCACTATCGTTGGTTTTCATTTACAAATCCATGGTTTAAAGCCTGACGCAAACGTGCCATCGGTATTCATGAAATCCGCTTGTGCACGTCAGTAGCGTACTCCCATCATGCCTTTCACTGTTCATGGACGCGCCGAGCAAGTCGTTCACATAGATGAAAGGCATTATGGGAGTAACACTACTGCACATGCTCTATGGGCCGCACAACCCGGAAATAAACCAGGAAGTCAGAAACTTGTTTGGCATATATATATAAACACAGTGTCATATATTGTAAGATTTACATGTTTAGATCGTAACTAAACCACAGGATTGTCTATGATGAAATACAGCGTTTATAATTCTTACACATCACTTTCTTTAAGGACTGAGTATTTTCCTTGTCGTCGTTACTGTTTTCTGACATTTGATTCGTTTCTTTACAAAAAGCGGCTCCTTTATTGGTCGAGCACGGTCACATGACGGCAGTTTTGCCACGAGTCACGATCTACTGGGGGGTTACAGCAGGAGAACGTTGATCCTCTCGTTCAACACTATGTAAAGAATGATGTAGTCAGAACAGCTGGTCGTAGAGCTGCACGACAGCGCCCCCCACAGGCCCGGAGCACTTCTGTTAATGAATGCAGGTTTTCTCTCCTGCAGTTGCTTTGGGATTTGTGTGTTTTTGGTTTTGCGCCGTTTCATGTTTGTGTTCATGTGTTTTGGCTTTGTTTCAGATGGGTTAGGGTTGTGTTAACCCTGTCGTAATAATAATTTTTCTTTTTGACATAAAATGATGTCTCTGGGTGTCCTCAAGAAGAACACTGTACAACAGGGGTCACCAACCTTTTTGAGACCCAGAGCTACCTGAAGGGTAGAAAATAATATGGAGGGCTACCATATTAACATTTCATACATTTAATGACCATTTAAATGATGAATATTATGCATTCAGTTGCATACACATTCATTTCAGTGCTTACTAACGATGATCACAGTTTTATAAACAATATCAAAGACATTTTACTCAGTGATCATATGGATACATGCAAGTGAGGTGAAGTGAAATGAGCCCGCGGGCACCACGTTGGTGACCACTGCTGTACAAGAATATGTGTGTGTTCTTGTATTTGTTACCCTGTTAGGACCATTTCTGTCTGGAAAAACCCAAACCAGGATCAGTGTCTTAGTTTCATAAGAGCTGAGTCATTCTATACATCTCAAGCACCCCCCCCCCCCCCACACACACACACACACACACACTCTTGTACAGCATTCTTAGTGAGGACACTCGTAGACGGAATGCATTCCTGAACCTTCACCATGACAACCAAATGCCTGACCCTAAAACCAGGTCTCAGCCCCCTTTAAAAGCCCTAAAAGCCTCATTATTGTTGTAAGGACCAGACAATAATGATAAACCATCATTTTACAAAGAGATCAGTGAAATCATGGATCAACATGCTCTGTTTTAAGGTTTGAAGTAAACAAAGGAACATTCCACTGATTTAAAACAAACACTCTCTTTAGCTCCACATACTGTGAACCAGGCATTATTTTCATTAGCTCTCATGTGCCGGAGTTCAGAGTTTTTGAATATTGAAGCAATTATTCTGTCAAATATTTAAAAAGCATTTTTTAAAACTCATCAGTAGACAACATAGATACATTGAACTGATGCAAATGAAAAGGAAACACATGTTGACTGGTCAGGGTTAAACTGTTAGATATGTAATTATACATCATGTAATAAAGGTTATGGATATTATTAACATTGTAGATGAATACTCTTGGATTAAAGACACATTATGTTAAATGTTGAAACAGCTCGTCACAGGTTCAGGACGTTAGGACTGAAAAATCACACCATCATCGTTGGAGTTCTGTCACAGATCTGTTGAAGCAGCGTCACACACACACACACACACACACACACACACGCACTCACACACGCACTCACACACACACACACACACGCACACACAATCACGCACACACACACACACACACACGTGGCGTCCACCTGTTGAGAGAAGACGACAGAGAGTCAGAGTCAGAGTCAGTGATGCAGCTCAGATGTGGAATAATAACATCACATGTTACAACAGCTCACATTCACTCGTTCACCAAACACTGGTTGTTTGGAGTTGTGTGAAAACAAATCAACAGAAGTATTTGGACTATTATGAAGTATTCAAATACATTGACAGTATTTTCATATGGAGTTTTGCAGCTTTAACAGCTTCAACTCTTCTTGGAAGACTTTGCTCAACACTTTGAAGTGTTTCTGTGACAATTAGTGTCCATTCATTGTGTCGAGCATTGATGAGGTCACACACTGATGCTGGACCACAAGGTCTGGCTCTTAATCTCTGTTCCAGTTCATCCCAAAGGTGCTGGATGGGGTTAAAGGTCAGGGCTCATGTCTTTATAGTGGTTGCTTTGTCCACTGGGACACAGTCATGTTGGAGTAGAAATGTCTGCGTCTGCTGAACTTCAGATTGTCCTTCACTGAGAGAAGAGGCCGAGAGTCCAAAGCCCCATTGAAACACGTCAATTCAAATACTTTTGTCCATATAGTGCATCTATAGTGCTGCAGGAACTACTCCTCACCAGCAGGGGTTGCTGTTTCTTTATGTTCATCTCTGTTGACATGGAAGTCAAGGTCACATGTTCAGCTGTGGCCTTAAATGCGTACTCTGTGTACTTTGATGGAAAGTATTTGTTAGTAGATATATTTCAGGGACATTTGGTTTTTGGATTGAATTGTTGTTGCCACTGTTTCATGTTGCCTCACACACACACACACACACACACACACACACACATGGTGACGATACTCAAGTCACTCATTTGCATATTTCTTCAGGAAAAAGTTGTGTTTATATTCTGTTCATGCAGAATTTGTCTATAAACCTTAAACCAGAGACAACTTTGATTTTGACTCATGTTACAGAGTCTTGGAGGCGGAGCTTTAACCTGAGGTCCAACAGAAAGGGGCGGGCTTTGTCACTCCAGTGTTCATGTTTACAGCAGAGTCACTAT